>NC_083580.1:37045120-37292620 GCF_027579695.1 Neoarius graeffei
GCGTCAGCTGGGATCGCCACATCTATCACCACCACTCTCTTCTGCTCTTTGTCCACCACCACTATGTCCGGTTGGTTAGCCAGGATCTGTTTGTCAGTCTGGAAGCTGAAGTCCCACAGAACCTTGGCCCTGTTGTTCTCAGCCACCTTCTGTGGTATGGCCCATTGGGACTTGGGTACTTCTATTCCATACTGGTTGCAGATGTTCCTGTATACTATCCCAGCCAGTTGGTTGTGCCTCTCCATGTACGCTGATCCAGCTAGCATCTTACACTCTGCTACTATGTGCTGGACTGTTTCAGGGGCTTCTTTGCACAGTCTGCATCTTGGGTCTGATCTACTCTGGTAGATCCTGGCCTCTATGGCTCTTGTGCTTATGGCCTGTTCTTGTGCTGCCATGATTAGTGCCTCTGTGCTGTCTGTCAGTCCTGTATTATCCAGCCACTGGTAGGATTTCTTGATATCAGCCACTTCCTCTATCTGACGGTGGTACATGCCATGTAGGGGTTTGTCCCTCCAGGTTGTCTGTTCCTCCTCCTCCTCTACACTCTCATCAGGGTTCTGCTGCCTGAGACATTCACTTAGCAGTTCATCCTTTGGGGCCATCTTTCTGATGTATTCTCGGATTTTCGATGTTTCATCCTGGACCGTGGTCTTGACGCTCACTAGCCCTCGGCCTCCCTCTTTCCACTTAGTGTATAGTCTCTGGGTGCTGGACTTGGGGTGGAACCCTCCATGCATGGTGAGGAGCTTTCTAGTCTTGATATCTGTGGCTTCTATCTCCTCCTTTGGCCAGTTTATGATACCAGCGGGGTATCTGATGACTGGTAGTGCGTACATGTTGATGGCTTGGACCTTGTTCTTACCATTCAGCTGACTTTTCAGGACCTGCCTTACTCTCTGGAGGTATTTGGCTGTGGTTGACTTCCTTGTGGCCTCTTCATGGTTTCCATTAGCCTGTGGGATGCCAAGATACTTGTAGCTGTCTTGGATATCACCTTTGTTGCCCTCTGGTAGGTCAATCCCCTCAGTCCAGATCATCTTGCCTCTCTTTGAGACCATCCGGCCACACTTGTCCAATCCGAATGACATCCCTATGTCATCGCTGTAGATCCGGGTGGTATGGATCAGCGAGTCTATTTCTCGCTCGTTCCTGGCATACAGCTTGATGTCATCCATGTAGAGCAGGTGGCTGATTGTTGCCCCACTACGGAATTGGTACCCATAGCCGCTCTTTGTGATGATCCGACTGAGGGGGTCACGGATGTGAAATCTCCGCGTTTCCGCGGAAATCCGTGTTTTTCAAATTGCCTTTCCGCGTAAAAAATCGTTTTCTGCGTTTTCTAAAATAAAAAAATAAAAAAATAAAAAAATATTCGGTAAAGTCTGGCGCGAAACTTTTCCGGATTTTACTAAGCGGAAGTGACGAAAGCTCCTTACAGCGATCTGATCATTATCGCTGTGTGGAGAGGAGTCGCTATTGTACATGCACTGCTACGGCCGAATCCCATTTCACCCCTTGGACCAACCCCTTGGCCCTTCCCCTCCATTTTGCGCGTTCACGTGAAGGGGTAGGGGTATCCCAATCCCAGTTAACGCGGAGGGGAAGGGGTAGGGCTTCTGTACCCCTCCAAACGGAGATTTTCCTGGAGCTGACTCCGAACGAAGGGGTTTGAGTGATTTCCCACAATGCCATGCGGATTTCAGCGAGATTTCATGCGGATTTCAGAAAGATGGCGGTTCCCGCGGCGAAAGATTGTCATAAATGTATTTTCTCCATTATTTACGTGTTTTAAGTTGTTATCCAGAGGAAACCCGCCGCTTGATTCGCTTTCGAGCTGAGAATGAGCAGCGATTTCTGAAATCCAAGCTGCTGCTAAAAAGCTTTGGGAGTGAGTATTGTTTTCGGTTGCTTGACTGCATACGTTTTGTTCTGTTATTCTCGCTTTTATTGTTTACATGAGTGTTCTGACACCTCATTCTGTCGGATGTGGTGCACAAAGCGCCAAAGATATCCCATTCAGTGGTGTTAGTTAACAAATCACACCCTGCCAGCAGAGATTTCTGCCTCTGGCTCTGACTGTAGCGGCTGGTCGCAGCCAATGACGCATTTGGTCGCGTTTTGCTAACGTAAACGCTGACGGAGGTACGCGATGACATATGCGATCGTTGAAGGGCTATCCCAATACGTAGGGGTTGAATTTCAAGCCCTATCCCTTGTAGCTCAGTTTCAAGGGGAAGGGCCAAGGGGAAGGGGGAGGGGAAGGGGTAGAAATTAGAATTGGGATTGGGCCTAAGTACATGTACTATGAACTGGTGGCAGGGTTTAAATTTTATTGCTAGTTATGTAAGGCCACATAAAATTATATTCTTGTTCCTCATAATCATTACAGCCCGAACCAAAAAAAATTGACCCACCATAAACTTTTTTTTTTACACTGGTAATTTAGTGTCATGCCTCTGAAACCAGAGTCTGCTCCAACCATTCCAATTTTTCGTGTTTTATCCCCCACATAGCAGAAAAATAAAACAAAATAAAAATAAAATAAGCCCGTCCTACCCATTTTGAGGAAAAATAGTGATGAGAAACAAGAAATTATTTTCATATGGCCTAACATGACATTTGTAGTGGTGGTAGTTTGGTATCAATGGTAACATTTTTCAGACTTAAGGCCAGACACGGCACCCCAAACCTGAAACATGACACTTTTTTCTCATTTTCAAAATTTTTTTGTCAAGTTCTGAAACATGTATCACTAAAGCACCATGAAATTTGACCAAAACATTTTTTAAACTGAAATGTGCTAATTTAGAAATTTTACATTTTATGTGCTTAAAATGTCACCATTTTAAGTCCTTTTTACAAAAATTTTCGTGGGGGAGACCCCCCAGACCCCCACCAATGGGAGGGCACACCCTCCCATACCCTCCCCACGACAACTTCGGGGTCGTCTGTTGAGCCTAAAAATTTTCCTCTTTTTTTTAAATTTGTCACTCACATCCCTGGGGGGTTCAGGCCTATGCAGAACAGCAGTGGTGATAGCACATCTCCTTGGTATATGCCGCACTTGATGTTGACTTGGGCAATGGGTTTTGAGTTGGCCTCTAGGGTTGTCTTCCACATTTCCATTGAGTTCTGGATGAAGGTCCTTAGGTTCCTGTTGATCTTATACAGTTCCAGACATTCCAGTATCCGTGTGTGGCATTGAGTCATAGGCTTTCTTGTAGTCAATCCAGGCAGTGCACAGGTTGGTCTGTCTCTTCTTACAGTCTCGGGTGACTGTTCTATCGACCAGTAGCTGGTGCTTGGCTCCTCTGGTGTTACTGCCAATCCCTTTCTGTGCCTCGCTCATGTATTGAGCCACATGCTTACTCATTTTTGCTGCAATGATGCCTGACAGGGCCTTGCATGTTGTGCAGAGACAGGTAATTGGCCGATAGTTGGATGTCCTTCATGATTAGGACTGTCCTGCCTTGGGTTAGCCATTCTGGGTGGGTTTCATCCCTCAGCAGCTGGTTCATCTGTGCTGCTAGGTGTTCATGGAGTGCAGTTAGCTTCTTCAGCCAGTACGTATGGATCATATTGGGGCCTGGTGCTGTCCAGCTCTTCATCTTTGACACTCTTTCTTGGACGTCTGCCATTGAGATGGTTACTGGTTCTTGTTCTGGGAGGTTGCTGTGGTCAGCTCTTAGGTCCACTAACCATTGGGCATCGGTGTTGTGTGATGCCTTTCTTTCCCATATGTCTTTCCAGTATTTTTCCACCTCAGCTCTTGGTGGGTCTGACCGGTTGTTGTTCCCCTGCCACTGAGAGTACACCTTGACTGTTTCAGTGGAGAACAGCTTGTTTATTCTCCTGGCCTCTCCCTCCTTGGTGTATCTCTTCAACCGGGTGGCCAGAGCTGTTAGTCGCAGTTTTGCAGTTTCGAGTGCCTCTGGTATGGAGAGTGAGTTGTACTTCCTGGGTGCCCCTTTATTCACCATGTTCCCTTTCTGTAGTTCAGCTAGCTGGCTAACTTCTCTCCATGCTGCCTTTATCTTGGCCTCTAATCGTCTCTTCCACGGTGGATACTGTTTATGTCCCGAGCCCACCTTGTGTCCAAGCATCTCCATGATTACTGTTGCTGTACTGTGTATCAGCTTGTTGGTCTCAGTGATGGTCTTGAAGACAATCTTGTGGAGATTGTCTTCAGAGCAGCATTCACATCTACTAGTAGATCTTCTGAAGGTACTTGGCAACTCAGCTTCGGTATTCGTCAGGGGCTTCAGGTTTCCAGTTGGGTCACGATCTTCCAGGTCAGCAGCTCTTGTGTTGAGGCTGTTAGCTGTTGGGGCCTGGTACCCAATCTCTGGTTGTGGGGATGATGATGACGTCTCCCCGCTGACCTGTCTTCCTGGCTCCCCCTTGCCGTAGCATCGTTGTTGTATTTCATTAATAAAAAGAGATTAATGAAATACAACATCGTTGAAATGAAATACAACACTGGGCTGTTTCTTTGTTAGCCTTGATTGTGGGTTTCGAAGTATCCAATGGTCCCACATTCGCTGCATGTATCCCCTCTCTCTGGGATTGCTTGTATAGTAGCATTCCAGCAAATCCGTATTTTCTGTCCTCATCCATCGATGTCTTGTTCCAGTAGCCCATTTCTCATCAGTTTGCCCTGGTTCCCTAGCAACTGACACAGACCTTGTTGACCCGGGCAACGTCTGAGCCGGTATGACTCTATCAGTTATGTCTTCACTCATTCCTGAGGTAGGCTGATGTATCATGAGGGGTCTTGCCTAAGGACCCTTACTGGATGATGTTTTGCCCCGACCAGGATTTGAACCCCGATCTCCCATGTCGTAGTCAGTGAGCATTACCACTGTACTATCCAGCTGATATATATATATATATATATATATAGATATATATATATGATATTGTGGCAGTGGGGGTGTGGGCAAGCGCCGGTCTGTGACAGGAGGGCGGAGTCAGGGAAGTTGAGTGGCAGAATCACTACACTTGAGAGCAATTAACCTGTGTTTGTGTGTCTTCCCAGTGACCGTGCCCTATTTAGGGAGGGAGAGCGAGAGCAGAGGAGATCTCTCCCGAACCAGACACCTGATGTGTGTGTGCGCGCGTGTGTCTGTGTGCAACATATTGTGTTAGACTGAAAAGTGTAATAATAAAACTATTTGTTGAACCTGATCTCTGTCCTGCCGTCCTCTGTGCTCCACTCCTCCGTAAGAACTGCTACAGTGGTGCCGAAACCCGGGAATTGGAGCACAGCAGCCTAACAGCCCCATGGAGTCCTCCCCGTTCGCTGAACTGGTCCATGGCCCAGCAACGCCAGCACCAGGCGCTACTCACCCTCTGAAAGGAGCAAGAAGAGCGGTTCGAGGCCCTGGTGTTGGCCCAACAAGAAGATCGGGAGGCGTTCCGGCACCTCCTCCCGTTGGCGGGGTCCACCAGCACTCCGACCGCGGGCCCGTCTCCCCTCACTGTCACTAAGATGGGCCTGCAGGATGAACCCGAGGCGTTCATCACGCTCTTCGGGCAAGTCGCCGAAACCTCGAGGTGGCCGATGGAGCAGCGCGCAGCGTGCCTCCTCCCCTTGCTATTGGGAGAGGCACAGCTGGCCACGTTACAGCTCCCCGCCGACCGCCGGCTGGCCTACGCAGACCTCCACCGGGCCGTCCTCCAGCGCGTGGGGCACACTCCAGAACAGCAGCGCCAGCGCTTCCGCGCGTTGCGCTTGGAGGAAGTCGGCCGGCCGTTCGCGTTTGGCCAGCAGCTCCGGGACGCCTGCTGGCAGTGGCTGAGGGCTGACAACCGCGACGCCGAGGGAATCATCGACCAGGTGGTACTGGAACAGTTCGTCGCTCGCTTGCCGGCAGGAACTGCGGAGTGGGTCCGATGCCACTGCCCGGCGTCGCTGGATCGGGCAGTCGAGCTGGCGGAGGACCATTTGGCGGCTGTCCCGGCAGCAGGACAGCAGATGGCATCTTCTCTTCTCTCCTCTTCTCTCTCTCTCTCTCTCTCTCCCTCCCCCTTCTCCTGTGTCCCGTCCTCTCCCCGTTCCCCCACCGCGGAGGCGGGGGCCGGCACCTCCCCAGCCGGCCCGCAGCACCCGCGGTGCCCTCCCGTTTCTCCCTTCTGTGTCTGTCTCTCCCCCACCTCAGGTGAGTGAGCCCCAGATCACCGGTGCAGAGGGAAAGCCCGGGCCGGTTTGCTGGCGCTGCGGGGAGCCAGGCCACCTTCAACAGCAGTGCACGGCGATGGAGGTGGGCACGGTGGTTCGGATCCCCGACGCGCCAGAGGCCGCCCTCGATCAGGCCGGAGCGTATCGCATACCGGTGAGTATCCAAGGGGCTACATATCAGGCGTTGGTGGATTCTGGTTGTAATCAGACCTCAATTCGCCAAAGCCTGGTTCAAGACGAGGCATTGGGGGGAGCACAAGGGGTGAAGGTGTTGTGTGCACGGGGATGTTCACCGCTACCCTTTGGTGTCGGTCCACATTATTTTCAGAGGGGAAAAATTTATAGTGAAGGCGGCGGTTAATCCTCGCCTTGCCCACTCTTTAATTTTGGGGACTGATTGGCCGGGATTTCGGGGTTTAATGACACGCCTAGTAAAGAGTGCGTCCTGCCATTTGACAGGGGGAGGTCCCGGTGTCGCTTTGGCGGGAGCAGCTGTCACAGAGCCGTCTACGTCATCTCCGCGTCAGAGTGAGGAGCCGCCGGCTCCTCCTCTCTCTATTGGGGAATCCCTCACGGATTTCCCATTAGAGCAGTCGCGAGACGAGACTCTGCGACATGCGTTTGACCAAGTGAGAGTAATCGATGGTCAAACGCTCCAGCCGAACGCCACCCCGTCCTTCCCCTACTTCGCGATTATGAAGGATAGATTATACTGAGTGACGCAGGACACTCAAACTAAAGAGCGAGTCACGCAGCTTTTAATTCCGAAGAGACGCCGGGAATTGGTATTCCAGGCGGCTCACTTTAATCCCATGGCTGGACACTTAGGGCAGGATAAAACACTAGCCTGAATAATGGCCCGATTCTATTGGCCGGGGATTCGCGGCGATGTCCGTAGGTGGTGTACGGCATGCCGCGAATGCCAGTTAGTAAATCCAGTGGTCGTTCCAAAAACGCCTTTGCGCCCTCTTCCATTAATCGAGACCCCATTTGAGAGAATTGGGATGGATCTCGTCGGGCCATTAGATCGGTCAGCACGAGGGTACCGCTTTATATTAGTTCTGGTGGACTATGCAACGCGATACCTGGAAGCCGTGCCTCTGCACAATATCTCAGCACGCAGTATTGCAGAGGCACTCTTCCGCCTCATCTCCCGAGTTGGAATCCCGAAAGAGATTCTGACTGATCAAGGCACTACGTTTATGCCACGAACACTGCGCG
Organism: Neoarius graeffei; assembly: GCF_027579695.1. Taxonomy (NCBI): domain Eukaryota; kingdom Metazoa; phylum Chordata; class Actinopteri; order Siluriformes; family Ariidae; genus Neoarius; species Neoarius graeffei. The sequence goes on from NC_083580.1 coordinate 37,052,526, forward strand.
AACTGTATGGGTTATTGGGGATTAAGCCGATCCGCACCAGCGTGTATCACCCACAAATGGACGGTTTAGTGGAACGGTTCAACCGCACCCTCAAAAATATTATTAAAAAATTCGTAAGTGAGGACGCACGTAATTGGGATAAGTGGCTCGAACCCTTGTTGTTCTCAGTGCGAGAGGTTCCCAAAGCCTCCACGGGGTTCTCCCCGTTCGAATTATTATATGGGTGTAAGCTGCGCGGCATCCTGGACGTGCTGCGGGAAAATTGGGAGGAGGGACCTTCACAAAGCAAGAACAAAATTCAGTACGTTATGGACCTGCGCACAAAACTCCACACCCTCACCCACCTAACTCAGGAGAATTTGCGGCAGGCCCAGGAACGGCAAGTCCGCCTGTACAACAAGGGTACGTGCCTTAGAGAGTTCACACTGGGAGATAAGGTACTCGTACTGTTGCCCACGTCGAGCTCTAAATTGATCGCCAAGTGGCAAGGACCCTTTGAGGTCACACGGCGGGTCGGGGACGTCGACTACGAGGTGAGGCGAACGGACAGGGGTGGGGTGCTACAGATTTACCACCTCAATCTGCTTAAACTCTGGAACAAGGAGGTCCCCGTGGCATTGGTGTCGGTGGTTCCGGAGAAGGCGGAGCTGGGGCCGGAGGTTCAAAAAGGGACATTGGCATCACATACCTCTCCGGTCCCCTGTGGAGACCACCTCTCCCCGACCGAACTCACGGAGGTCGCCCAGTTGCAGACCGAGTTTTCGGATGTGTTCTCGCCCCTGCCCGGTCGCACTAACCTCATAGAGCACCACATAGAGACACCCCCGGGGGTGGTAGTGCGTAGCCGCCCTTACAGGCTACCCGAACACAAAAAAAAGGTGGTTCGGGAAGAACTTCAGACCATGCTCGAAATGGGCATCATCGAGGAGTTCCACAGTGACTGGAGCAGCCCGGTGGTCTTGGTACCCAAGGCCGACGGGTCGGTCCGGTTCTGTGTGGACTATAGAAAAGTCAACGCGGTGTCTAAATTCGACGCGTACCCAATGCCTCGTATTGATGGGTTGCTCGATTGACTAGGCACGGCTCGCTTTTATTCGACACTGGATTTGACGAAGAGATATTGGCAGATCCCCTTAACTCCACTATCCCGAGAAAAAACGGCCTTTTCCACACCATTTGATTTACACCAATTCGTCACACTTCTGTTTGGGCTGTTTGGGGCACCCACGACGTTTCAGCGGCTGATGGATAGGGTCCTCCGCCCCCACGCCACCTATGCGGCCGCGTATCTAGATGATATAATCATCTATAGTAATGACTGGTTGAGGCACCTTGAACATCTGAGGGCCGTCCTTAGGTCGCTGAGGCGAGCGGGGCTCACAGCTAACCCAAAGAAGTGTGTGATTGGGTGGGTGGAAGTACGGTATCTGGGCTTCCACTTGGGCAACGGGCAGGTGCGTCCCCAAATTAATAAGACGGCAGCGATTGCGGCCTGCCCAAGGCCCAAGACCAAAAAGGGGGTGAGACAGTTCCTGGGGCTGGCTGGCTATTACCGTAGGTTTATCCCTAATTATTCGGACGTCACCAGCCCGCTGACTGATCTCACTAAAAAGGGGGCACCAGATCTGGTCCAGTGGACGGAGCAATGCCAGCGGGCTTTTTCAGAGGTAAAGGCTGCACTGTGTGGGGGGCCACTTTTACACTCCCCTGACTTTTCTCTCCCTTTTGTGTTACAGACCGATGTGTCGGACAGAGGGCTGGGGGCAGTTTTGTCCTGGGAGGTGGAGGGGGAGGACCGCCCCGTCCTCTACATCAGTAGGAAGCTGTCAGTGCGTGAGGGGCGCTACAGCACCATTGAAAAGGAGTGTCTGGCGATCAAGTGGGCGGTCCTCGCCCTCCGTTATTACCTGCTGGGACGCCCTTTCACCCTCTGTTCGGACCACGCGCCCCTCCAGTGGCTCCACCGCATGAAAGATGCCAACGCGTGGATCACCCGTTGGTGTCTGGCACTCCAACCCTTTAATTTCAAGGTGGTCCACAGGCCAGGGGCGCAGATGGTCATGGCGGACTTCCTCTCCCGTCGGGGGGGGGGGGGGGGGGGGGGAGTCGGCTGCGGGCCGGACGGCTGCCCGGCCTGAGTCGGGCGGTGGGGGTATGTGGCAGCGGGGGTGTGGTCAAGCGCCGGTCTGTGACAGGAGGGCGGAGTCAGGGAAGGTGAGTGGCAGAATCACTACACCTGAGAGCAATTAACCTGTGTTTGTGTGTCTTCCCAGTGACCGCGCCCTATTTAGGGAGGGAGAGCGAGAGCAGAGGAAATCTCTCCCGAACCAGACACCTGATGTGTGTGTGCGCGTGTCTGTGTGCAACATATTGTGTTAGACTGAAGTGTAACAATAAAACTATTTGTTGAACCTGATCTCTGTCCTGCCGTCCTCTGTGCTCCACCCCTCCGTAAGAACTGCTACAGATATATATACACACACACAAATGTGTGTGTGTATGTGTGTATATATATATATATATATATATATATAATATAGTGTCTATATATATATATATATATATATATATATATATATATATAGTATATTTACTGTATGTACATGTTATCAGAAAAAAATTAATTTTAGCAGCCACCACATGTACCCATAGTGTAACGCGGCTGTGACAAACCAGACACTCGCGGATTATAAATGAACTCAAGGTTTTAATGAGAGAAGGGTAATCCAGAATCAGAGTACAAAAGCCAGGACAGGTCAAAACCAGGAAATCCAAAACAGTAACAGGGGCTAGACAAATCGTGGTAGAAAAATAGGCAGTAGTCGAGAATCCAGGAATGAAGAGAGACAATCAAGACACAAGGGCTTGGCAAAACTGGAAAAAAAAAACGGAAGGCAAAAAGGGTCATACGCAGAGAAACAATCAATATAATAACACTCAGTAGGTCTCCGAGAAGTGAAGACAATACTGTGCAAAGGACAAGCCAAACAAAGAGGTATAAATACAAAGAAAAACAAAAGGGTTCAGGTGATTGTGATCAGAACTCACGTAAACCACCCCTATGAAGTGGTTCCAGATTGGTTGATGGAGTGCACGCAGTAGTAACTGGTGTGTGTGTGTGTGTGTGTGGGGGGGGGGATTGTGGGAAATGGAGTCCTGAGGGTTGAGGCAGACGGAGGGTGAGGGGACTTTTTTTTGGGGGGGGGGGGGATGGGGTTGTATATTATTAATTTAAAAATGTTTGTGATTTGTATTTTTTTTTACCCTACCACCTACTGTTAAACTCAATTCTTGTGATTATCATTATTATCTCTGTGTGAATATTGTCAATTATGGCCTTCAGCCTTGTTGAAGTCTGTCAAACTCTACTCCACATGTTTTCTATTGATGTGAAACAAGGTTAAACTGGAAGTGAGAACAACTCCTGGTGTGTGTCTCTTGTGAGGTTTTTGGAGAATGTTTTGCCACAGGCTTGTTTTTAGTGTTGGGAGGTTTTGTTTGTTTGTATTAATTAATCGATTGATTGATTGATTGATTGATTGATTGATTGATTGATTGATTGATTGATTGATTTGATTCGGAAGTTTCAGCACAACAGTTACTTTACTGAATGCTTCATGCATGCATGTAACAGCTAAACCAATTAACACAAGCTGGCAAAAAAATGAGGAAATGATCTCGCATGCTTTGCTTCTCCACAGCAAGATACGTAGATATGTCCTAGTGTCTGAATATTGTGCATCCTGGACACGGGAAAACTGGGGAATCAAAATAAAACAAGCCTGTCTTTTAATGGACTCTTTCATATGTGGGGCTTTCAAGTTTTACGTTGTTTTCAGCGTTGGTATTTTCAGAATTGGTGTTGTTTTCTGTACTAAGACCTTTTACAAAAGTTTTGAGATGTGCCTGATGCTTTCAAAATGTCTTGCCTTCCTTTCTTTTTGTGCGGACAACATCACCTATTATGAAGACACATGTTTCTGCATTCCCCATAGCCGGTTGGGTTACATTATTTTTGTTTGCAAAAGAAAACTAGAAAAGAGAGCATTGACTGAGGAATGCCATTCCTACCAAGGACTTTGTGCTTAGCAAAATACAAGAGCATTAAGAACATTTTGGTTAACCTTTTATTCTGTTTTAGTTTTAGTACACTTGTTGCCAGAAGCCAATCAAAGAGTGAGTAATGCATTTTTTGCACTTTTATTTGTTCATGTTGTTTCAATATGTGAAACCACAGTTGCTTTCTTGTGCTGATGTTTGCTCATCCTGTTTTAAGTCTGTTTCTTGGGCTTGAGTTTGTGTTGTACACACATTACTTGGATACACACTTTTTAAGTATTAGTTCCCTTTTTATTGGCATGGGGTGTTGTCTATGAACAGCCTGCAAATTGCCTGAGGAAATACAATTGCCATGTGATTTTTGGTTTATTGTTCATGTTAAGGTCAGAAATAAAGAGATGTGCCATGTACTTGCTGCACACTGGTGTCCTGTTCACTTTGTGTCATTTATTACTACATAACAACTGGTTACCTTTTTCACAAATATCATGCTGCCTTAGCTTCGCAGACAACAGCATGCTACTGGTGCTTTGAATGCCAGTGTCAGTAGAGGTTTTGTGAACACACAGAACTAAGGTCTGTGAACATTTGAGTCTTTTTTTTAGGCTCAACTGTTTAACCTCCCCTACTTGACTGGTTTTACTCTTATCTCTCGGGCCGCACTCAGTTCATCCAACTCGAATCCTTCAGATCCCAGTCATCCCCCGTTTCCTCAGGTGTGCCCCAGGGATCTGTCCTGGGACCCCTTCTCTTCATTATTTATCTTCTTCCGCTTGGCAATATATTCCGTAAATTCAATATCCATTTCCACTGCTATGCGGATGACACCCAGCTCTATCTATCCAGCAAACCAAATTCCACGTTCCCGCCCTCTTCCCTTTCTAACTGCTTATCTGAAATAAAATCCTGGTTCACCTCAAACTTCCTAAAACTTAACAGCGACAAAACTGAAATTCTTCTTCTTGGCACAAAATCCACACTATCCAAAGTTGACAGTTTCTCAATCACAATCGACAGCTCCTTAGTTTTCCCCTCCCCTCAGGTTAAGGGTCTGAGTGTCATCCTCGATAGCTCATTATCTTTTCAATCTCACATCAGTAATATAACCCGGTCTGCATATTTCCATCTTCGTAATATTAATCGTCTCCGCCCTTCCCTCACCCCCCATACCACGTCTATCCTTGTTCACAGCCTTGTCACCTCCCGTATTGATTATTGTAATTCTCTTCTTTTTGGCCTCCTTCACAAACCCCTCCAAAAGCTTCAACTGGTCCAGAATGCAGCCACTTGCATTATCTCAAACTCCCTCATTCTACCACATTATCCCTGTCCAACAACAATTCTACTGGCTCCCAGTTAAGTACAGAATTGACTTCAAAATTCTCCTTTACACATTCAAGGCCATCCACAATCTTGCCCCCCCCCCATGTCAAATCTCCTCCCTATCGCAACTTCCTCCCGTTCGCTCAGATCCTCCTCTTCCACTCACCTCACCATGCCCTCTGCACGCCTTAGCACCATGGGGAGCAGAGCTTTCAGCCACTCTGCTCCTAAACTCTGGAACTCCCTCCCACTTGATATCCGTAACATTGACTCTCTTCCTTTTTTCAAATCTAGACTCAAAACTTACCTGTTCAAAATAGCCTATTCTTTGTAATTTGCATTGTTTTTCTCTCTTTTTTTTCTTATTTTTGCTGTTCAGTTAATTTTTTTCCATTTCATATTGTGTAGTTTTTATGTGGTGTTTATTTTATCTGTTTTATTCTTGTAAAGTGTCCTTGAGTGTCATGAAAGGCGCTTATAAATAAAATGTATTATTATTATTATTATTATTACTTTAATGTAGTAAGTTCTAGTCCATTTTAGATAGCCCTTCATTTTCTGGTAAGAGATCACTTTTGCATAGCAGCATCAGTATTATAAATATTTTAATAAGGCCTAGATATGTTATTGTGCAGCCCTAATGGTCAAAAAGACATGTTTAGCTCAATTGCTGCTCTCCTGTTTTTCTTTTCTCTAGACAGCTTTGGCAATTATCTATGTGAAATAAAAGGCTGTGAATACATCAATTTGGAACCATCAGACGTAACTGTGGTGAGTAGATGCTTCTGTTTGTAACTGCTCAGTTCTAGCTAATGTGAGTGGTTTTTTTTAATGTTATTGCTGCAGGTTGGTGCCAATAAAATCTTGGTAATTTTTGTTTGTCTATCTGTCAAGAACTCTATAATATGAAATACAGTGCTACTTGAAAGTTTGTGAACCTTTTTAGAATTTTCTATATTTCTGCATAAATGTGACCTAAAACAACATCAGATTTTCACACAAGTCCTAAAAGTAGATAAAGAGAACCCAGTTAAACAAATGAGACAAAAATATTATACTTGGTCATTTATTTATTGAGGAAAATGATCCAATATTGCATATCTGTGAGTGGCAAAAGTATGTGAACCTCTAAGATTAGCAGTTAATTTGAAGGTGAAATTAGAGTCAGGTGTTTTCAATCAATGGAATGACAATCAGGTGTGAGTAGGCACCCTGTTTTATTTAAAGAACAGGGATCTATCAAAGTCTGATCTTCACAACACATGTTTGTGGAAGTGTATCATGGAATGAACAAAGGAGATTTCTGAGGACCTCAGAAAAAGCGTTGTTGATGCTCATCAGGCTGGAAAAGGTTACAAAACCATCTCTAAAGAGTTTGGACTCCACCAATCCACCATCAGACTGACTGTGTACAAATGGAGGAAATTCAAGACCATTGTTACCCTCCCCAGGAGTGGTTGACCAACAAGGATCACTCCAAGAGCAAGGCATGTAATAGTCGGTGAGGTCACAAAGGACCCCAGGGTAACTTCTAAGCAATTGAAGGCCTCTCTCACATTGGCTAATGTTCATGAGTCCACCATCAGGAGAACACTGAACAACAATGGTGTGCATTGCAGGGTTGCAAGGAGAAAGCCACTGCTCTCTAAAACGAACATTGCTGCTCATCTGCAGTTTGCTAAAGATCATGTGGACAAGCCAGAAGTTTAAGTTCAAAGTGTTTGTCATATGCACAGTAAGGACATGTCCATTTGCACAATGAAATTCTTAATTTGCTGTCCACCATGAATGCCAATTACAAATAAATAAATAAATAAATAAATAGGCGGAAGAACTAATACAAAGTAAGGCAATATAGTGCAAAAATAAAGCAAAAGCAACAAAAACATCCAGTGTTGTACAAAATAAAGGTTAAATGTAGTGCAAAATAGGTATTGTAATACAAAAATAAGGCAATGATCACATGTAGCAGCAGAAGGGCAGTAATGTGTGGCAAGGGAGTAACTTTGATTTTGACATTGGTGGGGACACAAAAGTGATCCAAGGCAGAGCTTCCGAAAGGTGTTTTTTTTTTTTTTTCCCATTAGCAATCATAATTTCATGTCATGCAGATCTTATAGATTAACGAGTGCAGCCGTGGCCTAAACGAGTGCAGCCGTGGTTAGGGAGTTGGTCTTTGGGTCCCAGGGTTGCAGGTTCAAATCCCACCCTTACCTCTCCCTACATCTCCATCCATGGCTGAAGTGCCCTTGAGCAACCTAACCCAACATTGCTCCAGGGACTGTAACCAATACCCTGTACCAAAATAGTAACAGTAAGTCGCTTTGGATAAAAGCGTCAGCTAAACGTAATGTAACGTCATGTAATGAAAGTCAAGAAGGCAACTTCAGAGTTCTCAGCTTTACTCATGCAGGATGTTAAGGGCTGCAAAAGTGCAACATACTGTCAATTAACATACATCAAGAACATTGAAACACACAACTACAACATGTAAGTACACATAAATGAAATATAAATGTGTTGGTTACTGATACTCAAACATAAACACAAGCAAATTAGTTTACACTGGTTGCTCCTATTTGAAAGAACCAAACACATGCCTACGCCTGTCTGTAACAGACTGCTGGCAGATTTCTGTCAGGTCAGCATTCCTTTTCTCTGCAGCTATGCAGTAGCCTAGCTCTGATGCGTCACGTTGCTAAACCTGCCTAAGGAGCCGCAGCAATACTTTTATGAAGGGTTTCCATCCATCAAAAGGATTTTGTTGAGTTTTTAAAGCTCGACGGAAACCCTGCACTTACATTCTTGACTTTGAAGAAGAATGAATGAATGTCTCATTTCTTGGGAGGGGGGCCATCATCCACGACACTCAAGTCAGCATGCAAGTCGTAGGGCAAGCATGCATGGACATCGAAGTCCAGCTCAATTTGTAGGCTGACGGAGAGTGGGGGGTGCGTGGGGTAGGTCAGGTGTGTACGTGTGAGATACGGGGGGTTGATGGATGGGTAGTCACGGCTGCTGTGGGAAGTGTGCTGCTTTTACAGCAGATGGAGTGACAGCTGGGATAGCCAACCATGTAAGTTAGTGAGAAACAGGTAGCTAATCAGAGAATGATATCTACGTTAGAGGGGGGATTATTAGCAGTGTCATACATTTAACCCTTTGTGTGCCATATAATCATTGCTCAGGTTAGGACATCGGTTTTATTGATCATGATTACACAGTAGCGGCTGAATATTGGTAGGGACACGTCCCTAGCGTCCCTACCCAAAATTACACCCTAGATGTGCGAATGTGCAAACAATGTAACCAGACGTAAACAGTCAAGGAAACGGCAGAAAAATGGTAGTAATGTGCAAATATGTGCAGACAATGTAATCAGATGTAAACGGTCAAGGAATAGCAGCAAAAAGGGCAGTAATGTGCAAACAAATGTAAACAGTCAAAGACAGTTTACAGGGATGTAATCCTTGGTTATAGACTCTTGTCAGCTGTTCAGGAGTCTGATGACGGTGGGAAAGAAAGTGTTCTTTAGTCTGACAGTCTTACATTTCAGACTTCTGTACCTCCGGCCTGAGGGTAGGAGTGTGAACAGTCCGTGCTGGGGGTGGGTGGGGTCTTTGAGGATGGAGGCAGCTCTCCTGTGGACTCTGCGGTGGTAGATGCTCTGCAGAGAGGGCAGTGGAGTTTTGGTGATCCTCTCAGAAGTCTTCACCACCCTCTGCAGGCATTTGCAGTCCATTGCTGTAGTGCTGCTGTACCACACAGTGATGCAGTTGGTCAGAATGCTCTCAATCACGCAGCTGTAGAAGTTGCTGAGGATCTTGGGTGACATACCAAACTTCCTCAGCCTCCTCAGAAAGTACAGCCGCTGTTGAGCCTTCCTAACCAGCTGTGTGGTATGTGTCCATGTGAGGTCCTCACTGATGTGAACACCCAGGTATTTGAAGCTGCTCACCCTCTCCACCTCAAGCTCCCGGATGAACAGCGGCCGATGAGGTCTCCTCTCCTTCCTCATGTCCACTATCATCTCCTTCGTCTTGTCCGTGTTGAGGGTGAGGTTGTTGTCCTCATACCATGACACCAGACTGACCACCTCCCTCCTGTAGGCTGTTTCGTCACTGCCAGTGATGCATCCCATCACTGCGGTGTCATCTGCGAACTTCAGGATGATGTCCTTGTGGGAGGCAACACAGTCATGGGTGAAACAGAGTATAGAGGATGGGGCTGAGGATGCATCCCTGTGGAGTGCCAATGTTTGTGGTGATGCTGGATGAAGTCCTATTACCAATCCTGACAGTCTGGGGCCTGCCAGTCAGGAAGTCAATGAGTCAGTCACAGAGGGTGGGGTGCAAACCAAGTGTGGACAGTTTATGGATGAGTTTGTGGAGGATGACTGCGTTGAAGGCAGAGTTGTAGTCAACAAAGAGCATCCTGATGTAAGAGTCTTTTGTTTTCCAGGTGGGAGAGGGCATAATGGAGGGCAGCAGCGATGGCATCTGAGGTGGACCTGTTGGGCCTGTAGGCATACTGCAGGGGGTCCAGGGTTTCCGGTATGTTGTTCTGAATGTGGGCCAGTACCACGCTCTCAAAGAAGGCTATTGGAAAAATGTTTTGTGGACAGATGAAACCAAAATAGAAATTTTTGGTTTAAATGGGAAGCGTTATGTTTGGAGAAAGGAAAACACTGCATTCCAGCATAAGAACCTTATCCCATTTGTGAAACATGGTGGTGGTAGTATCATGGTTTGGGCCTGTTTTGCTGCATCTGGGCCAGGACGGCTTGCCATCATTGATGGAACAATGAATTCTGAATTATACCAACAAATTCTAAAGGAAAATGTCAGGACATCTGTCCATGGACTGAATCTCAAGAGAAGGTGGGTCATGCAGCAAGACAATGACCCTAAGCACACAAGTTGTTCCACCAATCAATCCAAAGACATGCAGGTTAGGTTAATATGGGACAGCCTTGGGCTGAGGTGCCCTCGAGTGAGGTACCTAACTCCCAACTGCTCCCCGGGCGCTGTTAGCATGGCTGCCCACTGCTCTGGGTATTTGTGTGTGCTCATTGCTCACGTGTGAGTGCATGTGTGTGTTCACTGCTTCAGATGGGTTAAATGCAGAAAGGAAATTTCACAAGTGTGTGATGAATAAAGTTGTTCATTCATTCATTCATTCATTCATTCAAAGAATGGTTAAACCAGAATAAAATTAATGTTTTGGAATGGCCAAGTTAAAGTCCTGATCTTAATCCAATCGAATGTTGTGGAAGGACCTGAAGTGAACAGTTCATGTGAGGAAACCCACCAACATCCCAGAGTTGAAGCTGTTCTGTACGGAGGAATAGGTTAAAATTCCTCCAAGCCAGTGTGCAGGACTGATCAACAGTTACCGGAAACGTTTAGTTGTAGTTATTGCTGCACAAAGGGGTCACACCAGATACTGAAAGCAAAGGTTCACATACTTTTGCCACTTAGATATGTAATATTGGATCATTTTCCTCAATAAATAAATGACCAAGTATAATATTTTTTGTCTCCATTTGTTTAACTTGGCTCTCTTTATCTACTTTTAGGACTTGTGTGAAAATCTGATGTTTTAGGTCATATTTATGCAGAAATATAGAAAATTCTAAAGGGTTCACAAACTTTCAAGCACCACTGTAAAACCACATGCAATTCACTGAATGTTAAGAATAATACAAGGTCATAAATTCAAGCCTTTTTAAAATTATCAACAAATTAATCACATTTTAATCACACAGTAACGCATTTACCTGCGACCCTGTAGGACAGGATAAAATGGCTAGAGATAATGTCGATGGGTGGTAACGCATTTACATTTTAACATTTTCAAATTCATTTTATCTTCTTGTAGATAAACTGCTTTCTACTGGAGTGTGTCCTGTTAATCTGGGTCTTTAAATGCCCTTTTTATTTTATCTAATTATCATGTATATGAAGCCAGAGGAATGCCTGTAGCTTGTTGTCCTTCACAGTCTCATCTCAGGCCCTGTCCACACGGCAACGGATTCAGGTGACTCCGATACAATTGCTTATCGTTTCGGCCTGGCGTCCACACGGCACCGGCGTTTTGGGTGCCCAAAACGCAATCTTTTTGAGAACGGGTTCCAGAGTGGAAAGATCTGGCAACGTTGCCGTTGTGAAGTCATCTGGATGAGTAGAACGGATTTGTTTACGATGACATCATAACCACATGACTGTGAGTGCTTCACGCCGGGTAGAAGTGTAACGAATATCACCAGGATATCACCAGGAAAAAGCCTTACAGAGCACTAGTGAGAGTGAAACACGAGCTTGGATATTATTATTATTATTATTATTATTATTATTATTATTATGTTCAGTGTTAGTTCACAGTAGTAATGCAAGAAGCAGAATAGTGACAGTAATAGTGAACCAAAAACATGCAATTGTACAAACACTGCAGCTCTACAGTAAAATATTCATTTATGAAATGGTCTGATTCTTAACACCAGTAGTGCCAATGATCTTCTCATTGCGATGCGATGCGAGTTGTTAACAAATCCTATAACTTGGTTCATGAAACGCACTTACAAAATATTTTCACTGTGAATATTTATTGTGTAATGGTGCAAAGTGAGAGAGAGAGAGAGAGAGAGAGAGACTCTGCCCTTAGGGCAGAGTCAATCCCGTCAGCAAAAATAGGGAAAAAAAGGAGCGATCTCACCTCTTCAGATGTTGGTTTTAGTCCTACAATACATTCCTCAAAAAGGGCGTAGAGGAGCAAATTAATCCATCAACGTGTAGCATTCAATTTATTCCGGACCATTAAAGACGCCGCCTTCCGCATAGAATCATACGTCATCCTCGCCGCCATATTGGATAGGTCAAAGCGGAGAATAAAGATTCATGCGCTGCCTTTAACTGTACCAACAGGTTTACCATCCAAACGAGATCACATGGGATTACCTTTCACAGGTGAGAAACAACAAATTAATCCATCAACGTGTAGTATTCAATTTATTCCGGACCATTAAAGACGCCGCCTTCCACATAGAATCATACGTCATCCTCGCCGCCATATTGGATAGGTCAAAGCGGAGAATAAAGATTAGCTGCGTTTAACTGTACCAACAGGTTTGCCGTCCAAACGAGATCACATGGGATTACCTTTCACAGGTGAGACTGGAAAAATACTTTTCATTGTATTTGGTCATTATAATGTAATTTTACGAACAGATTTTCCTGACTTTGTGGCTAATATGAAGTCTCGCGCATAATAGTTTATGTGCATGCATCCTTACTTCTTCTATTGTTCTGGTGTCTCCGAAGGGACCGTCTTACAGCACCCCTAGAGGTGTGGCATGTGTATTGCATCGTTTTCAGCAAGCGTTGCGTTGCCATATGGACCTGATATTTTACTGATCGTTGCCCATTTGGACGTGATATATTTTTAAATAACATCTCGTTGCCGTTGTCGTGTGGATGTAGCCTTATTATCTCTAGCCACTTCATCCTGTTCTACAGGGTCGCAGGCAAGCTGGAGCCTATCCCAGCTGACTACGGGTGAAAGGCAGGGTTCACCCTGGACAAGTCGCCAAGTCATCACAGGGCCGACACATAGACACAGACAACCATTCACATTCACACCTACGGTCAATTTAGAGTCACAAGTTAACCTAACCTGCATGTCTTTGGACTGTGGGGGAAACTGGAGCACCCTGAGGAAACCCATGCAGATACGGGGAGAACATGCAAACTCCACACAGAAAGGCCCTCGTCGGCTACGGGGCTCGAACCCGGACCTTCTTGCTGTGAGGCGACAGCACTAACCACTACACCACCATACCGTCCTTCACAGTACAAAACTTATTTGGATGTCTCAGTTTTCTAATGTTGTCTAGAGAAGGAGGAGATTGATGTTCTGAAAAGGGCGAATATTTTCAACACTTAACAGAATGTGACAGTTTGTAAGCCAAATGACCAGTTTTTAGCTCATCTCAATGAGCTATTGCCACAGTGTGATGTCCGTTGTCCACGATTCAGTTAAATCCTATCTTCTCCATCAGTTCTCCAGGGATTTCTGTTCTGATTTGTTGGTTTTGTTTGAAATAACTCGTCACTCCACACAAAACTTGGTCGTGGCTTTGTCAAATTTTTTTCCTAATGAGTTAGTAATTAGGCCAAATTAACTAATTTTCCAGGCCTCTCACTAGAATTGTATCCCCTCTCTCATTTCTCATCCAATTCCTGTTCTGATTGATGTTTTGGGTAGATCTGCCCTTGAGGAACAAAACTTAGTTGTTTGTTTTTCTTGATCTTTCCTGTTGTAAACAATTTGTTTACAACTTTGTTGATTTTCAGTTAAATCGCATCTCCCTCTGTTCTCAATGGATTTCAGTTCTGATTGTTTCGTTTGAAAGAACTAGTCATTCTGCACAACACTTGGTCATTGTATTGTCAAATTTTTGCTAACGAACTGCTAATTAGGTCAACTTCACAAATTTTGGGACTTCTCATTAGAATTGTATCTCCTCTTACAGTTCTCACCTGATTTCAGTTCTGATTGATGTTTTGGGTAGAGCTTCCCGCGGGGAACAAAACTTGGTTGTTTGCTGATTTTCTTGTTGTAAACAATTTGTTTACAACTTTGTTTATTTTCAGTTAAATTGTCTCCTCCCTCAGTTCACAATGGATTTTAGTTCTGCTTGTTTTATTTGAAAGAACTAGATCTTCTGCACAAAACGTGGTCCTTTTATTGTCAATTTTTTGCTAATGAATTAGTAATTGGGTCATCTTAACAAATTTTCTTTTGAACTAGAATTGTATCTCCTCTCTCATTTATCATGTGAATTCAGTTCTGATTGTTTTGGGTAGCTCTTCCCTTGGGGAACAAAATTTAATACTTTGTTGATTTTCCTGTTGTAAACAATTTGTTGTGGAAGTTGGTTCTCTCACATTGTCACATTTCAGTTCTGTTTGATGTTTTGGTAGTCATGGTTGTTTTGATGGCAGGCCAGATATATTGCTCCATCCTTGATTTTCTGGTCTCTGTTTAATCAGGAATCTGCTCAACTGTTATTTGCTGTATCAATTATGCCCGATCGGTCATTTATCACTGCTTCAGTTTATTACTTCAAAATACACATGTTGGTTTTGCTTAATAAAAGGACACTGTGCTCTCGGAAATTATCCCCTTGAGCTCTACTCTCCTGTATTCCTACATGCTTGACAGTGTGTCATATTGGCCATTTGTCACCATGAATGACAGTATAGGAGGATTCAGTCAAGGGACAAGTAGTTACCGAATTCTTAATCTCTTCTCTTGCCATGAGTTGAAAAATATTCCTCCAGTAGGAATAGAGGAAGGTTGAATCTTAAAAAAAAAAAAAAAAAGACACTCATGGACAAGAGCTGAGAACACTGGACTGTTGAACTGTTACTATGCAAGTAACATGCAAATGATGAGGGACCAATGGATGTTTTGATATTCAACATCTACAGTAACACCAAAATAACTAGTAACTCAATGTTCCAATATCTACAAACAGCATCACAACTAGAGATTGATGAGATGAATCACAAATACCATGTTGGGGGTTATCATCATCCCCACACTTGGAGATTGAGACTGGGAACCCCCCAGCAACACATCCTTGTGAGCAAGAGCTTAATGCACACACAGCTGACCTGAAATTGAAGACCATAACAAAGCTGAAGCCAGGAAAGTGTTCTCTGCTCACCCATCAAAAGTGATTGAAGGTCGGACAGTCCTGATCCTGAAGGACCCACAGAAGGGAGCAGCCCCTTCCAACTACCGCCCGATAACCTGCCTCTGCACAACATGGCCGCTCCTGTCTGGCATCATAGTGGATGAGTAGGCACATGACTCAATACATGACTCAATACATAAGTGAGGCCCAGAAAGGAATTTGTAGGAACACCAGAGGAGCAAAACATCAGCTACTGGTAGACAATGCAGTAGCTCAAGACTGCACAACCAGACAGAGCAATCTGTGCACTGCCTGGACTGACTACAAGAAAGCCTATGACTTGATGCCCCACACATGTCTCTTGAAATGCTTGAAACTATACATCAACAGGATTCTCAGAACCTTCATTGAAGCTGTGGAAAACAACCCTAGAGGCCAACTTCAAGCCAATAACACAGGTCACCATCAAGTGTGGCATATACCAAGATGCCCTGTCCCCACTGCTGTTCTGCATAGGATTGAACCCCCTCAACCAGATCATCACCCAGAGCGGCTATGGATACAGACTGTGAAATGGAGCCACCTCCTCTACATGGATATCGGGCTGTATGCCAGGACTGAACAAGACATCGACTCACTGATCCACACCACCAGGATCTACAGCAACAGCATCGAAATGTCATTCAGACTAGATAGGTGTGCCCGGATGATAACAAGGAGAGGGAAAGCAGTCAGAACTGAGGGGATGGTGCTACCAGATGGCATAATAGGAGACGTGGGACAGCTACAAGTAGCTTGGAATCTCAGTCAAATGGCAACCATGAAAAGGCCACTAGGAAAGTAGCAACAGCCAAATACCTAATAGAAGGTAAGGCAAGTCCTGAGAAGTTAGCTGAAGGGGGAGAACAAGGTTGAGGCCATCAACACCTACTTCCTGCCAGTCATCAGATACCCTGCTGGCATAATAAGCTGGCCAAAGGAGGAGATGGAGGCTATCAACAACAGGATAAGAAAACTCTTGACAATGGATTTGGGGTGAGATCCTCTGTACAGCATCCTGAGGTTGTACGTTAAAAGAAACGAAGGAGGCAGAGGAATAGGGAGTGTCAGAGCCACTATCCAGGATGAAACAACAAAGATCCATGAGTGCATCAGGGAAATGTGCCTGAATGGTGAAGTGCTTAGTGTGTAACTTGGGCAGCAGAAATCTGAGAAGGAAGTGCAAGAGGAACCATCATGGAAAGACAAACCACTGCACAGGATGTACCATCAGCAGATAGAAGTGGCTGATGTTGAAAAATCTTACCAGTGGCTGGATAAAGCTGGACTGGAAGAGGGCACAGAGGCACTAATCATAGCTGCACAGGAACAGGCCCTAAGCACAAGATCAGTAGAGGCAGAACCCCAGGTGTAGACCGTGCAAAGATGCCCCTGAGACAATCCAGCACATAACAGTAGGTTGCAAGATGCTAGCATGGAATGCCATAACCAAGTGGCTGGCATAGTGTACAGAAACATTTGTGCCAAGTTACTTATTTACTTAACCGCATCCGACGTGGTTGGTGACGTGAACGAAATTCTTCCTCCAATTCTCTTGATCCAACATTGCAGTCAATAACTCATCCCCTCCGAGACCAGTTTCTTCTTCCAGAACATTGATTAGAGTTGTTTTGGGTACTCCAATGTTTCTTTTTGCATTTGGAGTCCATAAAAGAACACGACCAGCAGCTTCTTCATGTCTTGCCACATGACCAGCTAATGTTAGTCTGCGTTGTCGAATGATGGCAGAAAGGGAAGGATAGCTACCATATAGTGAGTTGTTGGTGGTATGCGATTGCCAAGAGACATTTTGGACCTTTCTTAACATGCGAGTGTATGTTCCATCAAGCTTTCTCCTTAGAGACTTGGTTAATGTCCAGGATTCTGCACCATAAAGAAGAATTTACTCTCCGGTTGCCTTGAACAGTCTTATTTTGGTTGATTTTCTAATTGATGAGAGCCAGACTTTTGACAATGAGTGCAGTGCATCCCACACTTTGCCAATCTTAGTGTCAATATCATGGGCAGTATTGATGTGGCCCTCAAGATGTAGGAATTTGTCTACCTTGTTGATTTCCTGCCCATCTAGTGAATTAATTGGTTCCTGCAATGACTGATTTAGGTGAATGAATTTCATCTTTTTGGCATTTAGGTAGAGACCAATTATTCCTCTACACGGTGAAGCAATTCTTCTGCTTTCTTGATTGCTCTTCTTGAAGACACAATGTCATCAGCATAAGCGAGTTCCGGAAGGACCTCTGCCGGATAGCTTCTGCTTCTGTTTTAGTGTTAAACCATCAGAGGGAGTGAAAGCTTTCCTCAGTGCATAGTCTAGACAAATGATAAATAAGAATGGGGCTAGCGGATCTCCTTGCAGGACTCCAGTATCGATGTTAAAGGGATTCGTATTGCCTTCTGGTGTTATAACTAAAGCATATGTGTTGATGTACATAGTTTTTATCGCTTCAGTGATTATAGGAGGGATGCCATAAGCCAGAACGATTTGCAGCATTTTCTTTGTCTATTGAGTCAAAGGCTTTCTTAAAGTCGATGAAAATCAAAACTGCCGCTTTCTTGTGATTTGGAGATTTCCTCTACAATTCTTCTTCGAGCATGTGAGATGTTGTAGACAGGGATTTTCTGAAACCATTTTGACCGGGACGGAGTAGTTCATCAAGTCTTGGAACTACTTCCATTTGGGTTGTCAAATTTAGAGAGAGTCTAAATTCTAATTCTATTCAGGATCATCCGGTTGTATATTTTCGCTGCAACAGCAGTTAAGCTGATACCTCGGTAGTTGTCACATATAGTGAGGTCACCTTTCTTTGGTACTGGAACTATTCCCAAAATTCCCCACTCATTTGGTCTATGGCCTTCAAAGGTCTCATTACAGAAGGATCTAAGCACTTTCCAAACTTTTGGGAGTTTCCAGAAGTCCAAGGTGAGACCATCTTGTCCGGGAGCCTTTCCTGGTTTTATGGCATTTAGGGCTTCATCTACTTCAACTTGAGAGGAAAGATCAGTCTTGATGTCAGGGTGAATGCCAAATACTGGGTTGATGATGCTGTCACTGTTGCTAGGATTCTGCGTTTAGAAGCTTTTGGAAGTGATTCTTCCAAATCATTAGCCTATCATCACCTTGGATAAAGACAATGTTGTTCTTTTTGCCAGAGAGTTTTTTGACGATTTTTCAGGTAGTCTTGGAACTACTTCCATTTGGGTTGTCAAATTTAGAGAGAGTGGTATTTATCTGGTCATCTTCTAATTTGTCAAAAGTCGCATGTAGTCTGTTTTGGTAATTCTGGACAGTTTCAGCAGTGGCCTTAAGTGTTTTTTCCCCTCTCTGTCCTCATGAGAGAACTGTTAATCATAGCAATAGCAGGTGGAGAACTTTTTGGAAGCTGTTCCTCTCCTACCATAATGCAGGTTGAGACAGATGAGGTGTAATTTCTAGTTGAGGCAGGTAAAGAATTGAACTTCTCAACAATGCTTTCATCTACTATATTCGCTAGTGCTTTTTCCTCTGTCAGTGCATGCCAATTAAGATGTTTGTTATTCATTTTTCGTCGTGTACAGACACTGAGTTGTATCATGGCAGTTACTATCCTATGATCACTGCCAATCAAGTCAGAGGAAGAATGAGCTTGACAATTATGTATACTATTCCTCCATCTTTTCCGGTGTAAGATGTAGTCGATTTGGGATGGGTGACCAGCTGGGTGTCTCCATGTCCAAAGTTTATGTGCAGGTTTTTGAAATGCGATGTTTCCTGCTGTTAGACTGTGTTGTAACAGGAAATCTTTGAGAAAAGAGCCATTTCTGTTTGTTGATTGGTAGTATGAAAATTTTCCAACTAAATGTGCGTTAAAGTCACCACTAATGATAAGCATAGCATGGGGTGGAATTGAAGCTACTACTTCACTCAACTGGTGATAGAATTCCTCTACTTCCTCTTCTGAGAGGTGATTATGTGGACTATAACATATGATGACAGTTTTCGGATTTCCTTTGAATACGGCAGTAATAATTCAGTTACTGATTTTAGTAACTTTTGTCATTGGGTGGAGATGATGTGTTTGTACTACAATCCCTACTCCTCCAATAGCAGCACCGATGTCATTTTTCCAGGCAGATGCAGTGAAAAGAGTGTACCAAGATTGTGGGCAATAATATCAGGATCGTTTTCTTGGTGTACTTGTCGATGTTCTTGAATGCACACTGATGATAAATTAAAGGTGTTAATATGTTTGTTCAGCTCCTCTCTAGAGAAATGTGATGTAAGAGAGCGGCAATTTAGTGTACCAATGAGGTATGGTTTCTTAGGTCGAGAGAGTCCCTTTTTGTTTCTGATATCGGACAGTGCCCGTCCAGGAGGATTTAGGGTGTTTTCTTCACAGGAAGTTGTTACAACTTCACATTCAAAAGAGGACAGTATAGCATGGGCTTGAACCGTGGAGCTGTAGTCTGAAATCATTCATGTATTTCTATTAACCAAATTACTGTGGCGACTGGCTGGGACTGACACAGGAGCAGATCCCCAATTATGGGGGGGGCAGAATCTCTTAACCATTGACTATTGAAAGTTTTTCTGCTTAGCAGACATGCAATGAAGATGAATACTTCAGTCTTTCGAAGTTTACCCTCCAATGCTATCTCCATTCCTGCTTCCCAAATGGATCTTCGCGTATCCTTGCATGGGTGGCTACTGGATGCTATGCCTTGCCAAAGGGCAATCCAGGATTTGGTCCGGGACTGCTTATTCAATATATTCGCAGCAAACCCCCATATCTGAGGGCATCTCCACAATCCACCACCTTAGGACCCGTTGGATGGGAGTTTTCTTCCCAAGTATGGACTGGTAATCCCAAGGTCAAAGTGGGACACCCCTCCAAAGGTGGTTGAGAGACTTCCACATACAGACAGACAAACTGGTAATGGCTAACCAACTGGATATGGTAGTGGTGGACAAATGGGAGAATAAGGCTGTGGTGATAGACATGGCAATACCAAGTGACAATAACATCAGGAAAAAGGAACTTGAGAAACTCGAGAAGTACCAAGAGCTGAAAGGAGAGCTAGAAAAAATGTGATGGATGAAGACAACAGTGGTCTCTGTGGTGATAGGAACACTTGGTGCAGTGGCCCCCAAACTGGAAGAGTGGCTCCAACAGATCCCAGGAACAGCATCTGAGATCTCTGTCCAGAAAAGCTCAGTCCTAGGAACAACTAAGATACTGCACAGGACCCTCAAACTCCCAGGCCTCTGGTAGAGGCCCCAAGCTTGAGGGGGAAAAAAATACTGCCTGAAGGAGGGGTGAGTGGGGAATATATATATATATATATATATATATATATATATATATATATATATATATATATATATATATATATATATATAGTGCATCTCAAAAAATTAGAATATTGTGAAAAAGTTCAATATTTTCCATCAGTTATTTAAGAAAGTGAAAATGTTGTATATTATAGACTCATTACACATAAACTAAAATGTTTCAAGCATTTTTCTATTTTAAATTTTAATCAGTGTGGCATACAGTACAAAAACATAAAAAAACCCATTTCAAAATATTAGAATATTTAATTTCGAGTTTGAGTAAAACAGTATGAACACAGTGCATCTCTCGGTCTAGTTCAGTACACACAACCACAATCATGGGGAAGACTGCTGACTTGACTGTTGTCCAGAAGATGATCACTGATGCCCTCCACAAGGAGGGTAAGCCACAAAAGGTCATTGCTGAAAAGGGTAGCTGGAAAAGGTGCACAAGCAACAGGGATGGCCGCAGTCTTGAGAGGATTGTCAAGAAAAGTTGATTCAAGAACTTGGGAGAGCTTCACAAGGAGTGGACTGAGGCTGGTGTCAGTGTATCAAGACCCATCACGAACAGACATCTTCAAGAAAGGGGATACAACTTTCGCATTCCTAATATCAAGCTACTCCTGAGCCAGAGACAATGTCAGAAGTGTCTTATCTGGGCTAAGGAGAGAAAGAAATGGACTGTTGCTCAGTGGTCCAAAGTCCTCTTTTCAGATGAAAGTATATTTTGCATTTAATTTGGAAATCAGGGTTCTAGAGTCTGGAGGAAGAGTGGAGAGGCACAGAATCCAAGGTGTTTGAAGCCCAGTGTGAAGTTTCCACAGTCTGTGATGATTTGGGGTGCCATGTCATCTGCTGGTGTTGGTCCACTGTATTTTATCAAGTCCAAAGTCAACACAGCCATCTACCAGGAGATTTTAGAGCACTCTTTAGAGCTTCCATCTGCTGACGAGCTTTTTGGAGATGCTGATTTCCTTTTCCAGCAGGACTTAGCACCTACCCACAGTGCCAAAATTACTACCAAATGGTTTGCTGACCATGATATTACTGTGTTTGATTGGCCAGCCAACTTGCCTGACCTGAACCCCATAGAGAATCTATGGGGTATTGTCAAGAGGAAGATGCGAAACACCCGACCCAAAAATACAGATACGCTGAAGGCCACTATCAAAGCAACCTGGGCTTCAATAACACCTCAGCAGTGCCACAGACTGATCACCTCCATGCCACACCGCATTGATACAGTAATTCATGGTAAAGGAGCCCCAACCAAGTATTGAGTGTATAAATGAATATACTTTTCAGAAGTTGGACATTTCTGTATTGTAAATCCTTTTTTTTTTTGATTGATCTTGGGAAATATTCTAATAATTTGAGATACTAGATTTCTGATTTTCATGAGCTATAAGCCATAATCATCAAAATTAAAACAAAAAAGGCTTTAAATATTTCACTTTACATATAATGAATATAGAATATATGAAAATTTACCTTTTTGAATTAAATTATGAAAAAAGGAACTTTTTTCATGGTATTCTAATTTTTTGAGATGCACTAGTACCTTCTTTTTACCGAAAAGTCCCGACACAGAAGAACAGTTAAAAAAAAAAAACTACAGAAGCAAGAAAATCATCTTTGTGTAAAGACTTTTTCCCGACATCAACTTTTGGGAATAGAATGTTGCAAAAGCCAAAGCATTTACTCTCAAAGGGCTCTGACCTAAACTGTGGGCTAAATGGTATTCCTGCCCCTCCATGTCTCATCAACCCCAAGGGCATGTAGTTACAGAGCTAAGGTATCTGCATGCTATCATCATTTATACAGTGATGCTTATTATTTTTAAAACAATATCTAAAGTGTTATTTGTAAAATAAAATATCTTGCTCTTGACTTTCAAACAATATTGTAACATTTTATTTTAATTTTATCTAGTAGTGGATGGTACAATAATTACAAACGCTAACAGAATCAGCACATTCCAGTTGTAGCTATAATCATATCGTAACTATAATCAGCCCTGTAATAATAATTTCAATGAACAGTTAATGTTCAGTTCCCTTTTCATTAATTCTCAATTCAAAGGCACAGCTGAGTCACACAGGTTGATCAGTGTGTAATGGACAATAAAAAATTTTTTCCAAAATAGTTTTTCCTGCCTTAGTCGATTTATTTCCATTTCGTATGCGTGCAGCTGTTGTAAAGTTCAGTGTTGTGTTGTTGTTTTTTTTGGTTTTTTTTTGTAGAACTCTCTTGAACTGTGGGTTAATTTCTACACTCTGGTTCCACAGTGACATTTTGCACAGGACTGTGTTCCTTTGATAACAGAAACAAAACTCCAGCATTATTATTATTAGGGCCCGAGCACCGTTCGGTGCGAAGACCCTACTGTTTTTCGAAGGATTCTTCCTCTTATTATTATTATTCTGCCGCGTTTGGCCTTATTTGAGGCATTTCCCATGCACGAAAACTCATGAAATTTGATACACACATCAGTCATCGTCATCGCTACTCAGCCACAGACTTTTGGCCCCGGGCATGGCCCAGGGACTTCATAGTGCCCCTTTTTCCATTTCACATTGAAATGAATGGGTAGAACTTTGGAATGATGTCATAAGGCCATTTGGAGTGAAATTATACATGGTCATTTTTAACGTACTCCTCCTAGATGGTTCATTAAATTCATGTCAAACTTGGCAAACATGATGCCAAGATATTGCTGAAGCTGAATTGCTAAGGGATTTTTGATATGGTTTAATATGTTGAAATATTATAATATGCCAAGGGGCGGCACGGTGGTGTAGTGGTTAGCGCTGTCGCCTCACAGCAAGAAGGTCCGCGTTCAAGCCCCGTGGCCGGCGAGGGCCTTTCTGTGCGGAGTTTGCTTGTTCTCCCCGTGTCCACGTGGGTTTCCTCCGGGTGCTCTGGTTTCCCCCACAGTCCAAAGACATGCAGGTTAGGTTAACTGGTGACTCTAAGTTGACCGTAGGTGTAAATGTGAGTGTGAATGATTGCCTGTGTCTATGTGTCAGCGCTGTGATGACCTGGTGACTTGTCCAGGGTGTACCCTGCCTTTCGCCCGTAGTCAGCTGGGATAGGCTCCAGCTTGCCTGCGACCCTGTAGAACAGGATAAAGCGGCTAGAGATAATGAGATGAGATAATATGCCAAGATATTGCTGAATGTTGAACTTGATATCTTGTAATATGATTCTGATTCTGATACTCTTTTGCCGTTATGGGCCTGTCTGGTATAGCGCCACCAACTGGCCAAGGAAAGAATAGGGTTTTGAATATGTGTGTTTTGACACGATGAATTTTAACATGCTCCTCCTAGACGGTTCATGAGATTCATGTGAAATTTGTTATACGTGATGCCAAGATGTCACTGATATTAAATTGCAAAGGGATTTTTGATATCTTTGTAATATGTTGAAATGGCCTTATGATTTTAATATCTTGCCATGTAAACAGGAAACGTGTCAGAAAGCCACAGTGCATTGACTGTATGGTTGGACACTTCTTACTTCAATAGATATTATGATTATTATGATAACCTGACACCCAATGGGCCTGCCTGTTATAGCACCACCACCTGGCCAAGCAGGAAATGTGCCAGAAATTGGCAATGCCTTAACTGATTGATCTGACACTGTACAAAATATTGTGTATTATGATTGTGGTGATATTCACATGTGTAATTCAGATGCCTAGCACAGCGCCACCATCTGGCCAAGCAGGAAATGGGGGGAAAAAAAATGTTCAATTCATTGATGGATTGATCTGAAACTTTACAAAATATTGGATATCGTGAGTCTGATGATATAACATATACAATTCTGTGCACACTCACACACTCAGTCATATGCATATTTATGCATACACACACTCTCTCACAAGTATGCACTCACATGCACACGCAACATCTATGAGCACACGCTCTATCTTTCACACTCTCTCTCTCTCTCTCTCTCTCTCTCTGACAAACATACATACACACACGCGCACACAATAATAGCGGAGCTCCAGCGGAGCACCATACCTAAGAAAAAATGGTAAACCCATCGAGTCGATTTTTTTGTGGTTTGTCCATGTTCGTGTACCACCACTCATACACACTGCCTAGTGGTCAGTGTTAGTAATTACCAGTCATACACACCACCTAGTGGCCAGTGCTAGCCAGTAAAGAAATAAAACAGAAGAGACTGGCTAGGATATAAGAAAATTCTACAACCCAGAAACAGATGGGAGCTCCGCTTTTAGGCAGTGCCTAAATCTATATATTAGTGACCTGCCATCATTGTGCATTTTGTTGCAGACATCTGAAAACTCTGCATGTACACACACACTGCAGACACAGGAAAGCTAAGATGACTTAAGATTACAGTGTGAGATAGAGATAAGGAGGAGACACATGTATAGTTTTGTACATATATAAATGTACATTTTCACACCACAGAAACACACACACACACACACACACACACACACACACACACACACACACACACACACTTATAGTCTTTGTCTGTCTATCTCTCATCCGTCAAGCAGTCGTGGCATTTGCAACATGCACATCACCTTTGAACATTTGATGAATATATGACATGTGACTGTTTTGTTGGGTGGCGGAATGTCCTGGGTTGCGGAACCACACGTGTGAGGGCCCGTCAAGGCCGCTAGCGGCTTTAATTAGGGCCTGAGCACCGAATGGTGCGAGACCCTATTGTTTTTCGAAGGATTATATTATCTCATCTCATTATCTCTAGCCAATTTAGCCTGTTCTACAGGGTCGCAGGCAAGATGGAGCCTATCCCAGCTGACTATGGGCGAAAGGCGGGGTACACCCTGGACAAGTCGCCAGGTCATCACAGGGCTGACACATAGATACAGACAACCATTCACACTCACATTCACACCTACGGTCAATTTAGAGTCACCAGTTAACCTAACCTGCATGTCTTTGGACTGTGGGGGAAACCGGAGCGCCCGGAGGAAACCCACGCGGACACGGGGAGAACATGCAAACTCCACACAGAAAGGCCCTTGCCGGCCACGGGGCTTGAACCCAGACCTTCTTGCTGTGAGGCAACAACGCTAACCACTACACCACCGTGCTGCCCCCAAAGGATTATTATTATTCTGCCGCGTTTGGCCTTATTTGAGGCATTTCCCATGCACGAAAACTCATGAAATTTGATACACACATCAGTCATCGTCACCGCTACTCAGCCACAGACTTTTGGCTTCATAGTGCCCCTTTTTCCATTTCCTATTGAAATGAATGGGTAGAACTTTGGAATGATGTCATAAGGCCATTTGGAGTGAAATTACACATGGTCATTTTTAACATACTCCTCCTAGACGGTTCATCAGATTCATGTCAAACTTGGCAAACATAATGCCAAGATATTGCTGAAGTTGAATTGCTAAGGGATTTTTGATATGTTGTAATATGTTGAAATATTATATAATATGCCAAGATATTGCTGAATGTTGAACTTGATATCTTGTAATATGATTCTGATTCTGATACTCTTTTGCCGTTATGGGCCTGTCTGGTATAGCGCCACCAACTGGCCAAGGAAAGAATAGGGTTTTGAATATGTGTGTTTTGACACATGATAAATTTTAACATGCTCCTTCTCGATTGTTCATGAGATTCATGTGAAATTTGTTATACGTGATGCCAAGATGTCGCTGATATTAAATTGCGAAGGGATTTTTGATATCTTGTAATATATTGAAATGGCCTTATGATTTTATATCTTGCCACATAAACAGGAAATGTGTCAGAAAGCCACAGTGCATTGACTGTATGGTCGGACACTTCTTACTTCAATAGATATTATGATTATTATGATAACCTGACGCCCAATGGGCCTGCCTGTTATAGCGCCACCACCTGGTCAAGCAGGAAATGTGCCAGAAATTGGCAATGCCTTAACTGATTGATCTGACACTTTACAAAATATTGTGTATTATGATTGTGATGATATTCACATGCCTAGCACAGCGCCACCATCTGGCCAATAGGGCTGGGCCGATACGCTTTAGTGCCGATTTGATTCTCCAATGATTTTTGGGTCTCGATTTGATTTAAATTGCGATTCTGATTAAACAAGTATTGCGATTCGATTTTACCAAGTATTGCTATTTTATATTTCAATTATTGTGATTTTCTTTCCTTAAACAAGAACAGGTTGAACCAAACACTTGATAATACATCATAATTCATATTTACAAAAAACAATACACACATCACATCAGTTTGTGAGGTTTATTTGTACAACTGTGCACCTGCCCTCACAAAAAACATTCTCATCCGCCAACATCTTACAATAAACTAAACTGTTACATTTAGCTGGTCTTTAGAAAATAAATTAAATTAAAAAAAAGTCAAAAAGTAACTGAAATAGTTACTGAAATCTTCAGAGCACAAATATGGGCCTTTAAATAAATATAAGTTCCGATTGAGTCAACAAAACATACTTAAAAATATTCAGTTCCTACTCACTGAGCTCACTGAGTGAGTGTTGAAAGAAAAGTGCTTGCCCAAAATGAACAATTACAGTCTATTGCTGAGAACAGCACACAGCTTTAATGTGAGTATTAACAAGTGCACATTAGCTGTCTTTAAAACCATGAACTTGAGGTAGAATCTTCAACATTTAACAAGAATAGAGAAACGTGTAGTCTACTGTGCTTTTGTCTGATATTTAACATGAACATCAACACAAAAAGCTTTGGAATAAAGAAAAGTGTAGAATACAGTGCTTGATCAGTCATCTGCCTGCTCCTACCACTTTGGAATGATAAGGTTTTTGTGGAGAAACAGGAGCTGGTCAATGTGCTCAGGTGTTAGGCTGCTTCGCTGAGCAGTGACAATGTCCCCTGCTGTTGAAAAGATGCGCTCAGCAGAGACGCTTGTCTCTGGTATACTAGTTACCCTCGACGCCTTGTCTGGGAGCCTATAGCTGGGAGTTTGTGGAGAGTTGAATCTAGTGTCTGCTTCACTGCCAAGGGCCGCTGTTTAGCTTTCCCCAGATCTTTTTTTTTTCTCAGGGTGGTGGAGAGCAATGTGCGCCGTCATGTTCGTGGTGTTACCGCAGTAAGCGACTTGACCGCGACAAAGTTTACATACGGCTTTCTTCATGTCGAGCTCTCCTGTTCCCTGCATTTTATAAAAAACAAATAGACTCCGTGTGTTGGATTTGAAGTGGGGCGGTGCGGGAAAGAGTTCAGGTGGCTCTGTGGAAGTACTCGGCTTGCTGCGCGCCGCCATTTTGTTGTATGCACTCGCATTAGGGTTACTATGGTGACCCATGTGCTTCTATTTCTGGAAGCGGAATGCAGATGACGAAAATAAAGAGACAGACCAGTGTGAACAAACGAACACAACAGGCCGGTTTGACTTTGACTGTCGAGTGTAATAGCACAGAATACATGGTCGTACAATAAAGATTGGTCGTCAAAAAAAATAAAAATAAACAAAAATCGATTCTCATATGAGAATCGATTTTTAAAAATTGCCAGAAAAAATCGCGATTAATATAAAAATCGATTTTTTTGGCCCAGGCCTACTGGCCACGCAGGAAATGTGCCAGAAATTGGCAATGCCTTAACTGATTGATCTGACACTTTACAAAATATTGTGTATTATGATTGTGATGACATTCACATGTGTAATTCAGATGCCTAGCACAGCGCCACTAACTGGCAAAGCAGGAAATGGGGAAAAATGTTCAATTCATTGATGGATTGATCTGAAACTTTACAAAATATTGGATATCATGAGTCTGATGATATACAATTCTGTGCACACTTATACACACAGTCATATGCATATTTATGCGTGCACACTCATACACACAGTCATATGCATATTTATGCATACACACATGCGCACTCTCACAATTATGCACTCACATGCACACGCAACATCTATGAGCACTCTCTCTTTCACACACACACTTTCTCTCTCTCTCTCCCTCTGACAAACACACACACACACACACACACACACACACACACACACACACGCGCGCACGCACACAATAATAGCAGAGCTCCAGTGGAGCATCATGCCGAAGAAAAAATGGTAAACCCATCGAGTCGATTTTTTGTGGTGTGTACATGTACCACCAGTCATACACACCGCCTAGTGGCCAGTGCTAGCCAGTAAAGAAATAAAACAAAAGAGACTGGCTACGATATAAGAAAATTCTACAACCCAGAAACAGATGGGAGCTCCGCTTTTAGGCAGTGCCTAAATCTATATATTAGTGACCTGCCATCATTGTGCATTTTGTTGCAGACATCTGAAAACTCTGCATGTACGGACACACTGCAAACACAGGAAAGCTAAGATTACTTAAGATTACAGCATGAGATAGAGATAAGGAGGAGACACGTATAGTTTTGTACATATATAAATGTACATTTTCACACCACAGAAACACACACACAGTCTTTGTCTGTCTATCTCTCATCCGTCAAGCAGTCATGGTATTTGCAACATGCACATCACCTTTGAACATTTGATGAATATATGACGTGACTTTTTTGTTGGATGGCGGAATGCCCTGGGTTGCGGAACCACACATGCGAGGGCCCGTCAAGGCTGCTAGCAGCTTTAATTATTATTATTATTATTATTATACTCATTCAAAACTCCACAGCTTAATATACCCTAAACTATTAGTTCCTCTACTACTATAACTTTTTTTTTTCTTTCTGTGTCTGCGCATATTGGTGTTATGGTTTTGTGGATTGATGATAATTATTGTGCTTCACCTATGGGGGGGGGGGGAATAAACTGCATTTTGTCCTCTCCAAAATAAAATAAAGCTCTGGGCAAGTGGAATTGTTTTTCAGGCAAGTATGTTTTGGTTGCTGCTTGCCTATAGACCCCTTTCACTGACGTCACCCGAAACCAGAAGTAAACAGACCCTGCGCCATTTTGGAAGACCAACAAACTCGTGATTTGGGGATAATAATGGCAGCAGTATGTGAACCCACGAGAATAAAGTGGAGTGGCAAACGACTTAAACAAACAAATTTGAGCTGTTTTATTTATGATTTATTGGCCCAACAGTAGACTTGAAAGAAACCTGTGTGAGACTTGGCAAAAAACTGTGGATATAATGGATAAGTCTGTGCATGATCTGCGGACACTTTGAGGTCCACTTGTTTTTTGAACATGCCAATGCGGACACGATTTCCCCTGATGAGTTATGACTTCAGACGCGTTGCGTGTGTGGAGGTGTGGAGTCCGCATGATATGTGCGTAAGATAGGCTTCTCATGTGTTTGGAGATCCGCGCTCCAAGACAAGCGCAAGCACCCCCCCCCCAAGGGAAAAAAAGGGGCCCCCCGAAAATATCGGCATAGTTCGAACACTGAGTGTAGGCACTGGGTGTAAACAACAAATAGTTTACAATGTCTGGGTAGCAAACAGATGGCAGAATTGGTGTCAGGTCCTCCTTATGTTTCCATTCTCCCTTGCCGCGAGTCTTATCATATGGGTCAAACCCATCAATCATCAAAAAACCACTTGTTTTTTGAACATGCCAATGTTCAAAACACTGAACACTGAGTGTAGGCACTGGGTGTAAACAACAAATAGTTTACAATGTCTGGGTAGCAAACAGATGGCAGAATTGGTGTCAGGTCCTCCTTATGTTTCCATTCTCCCTTGCCGCGAGTCTTATCATATGGGTCAAACCCATCAATCACAGCCAGTTTCTCCACATACCGTGCTCTTTCTGCAGCTGGTAATGTACTCACATAACCAGAATTATCATCCATCATGTCACTTTGCTCTCGCTCGTACTTTGTTTTATATTGTGAGTGCATGTACTTGGTCTTCCAATATGGCGCCGAACAAAATCTCGCGGCGCGGTGACATCATGTGAAAGGGGTCTATTGGGCAAGTAAGGCTGGGAGATTTTTTCAAGGACTGGAATGTCAGAGAAACTCCAGGCTTGTTTTTCACTTTGCTTATTCAGCTCAACAAGAAGGGACAAACCAACAGGAAAGGGGCTTTTACTAGCTCACAGCTTTCACCCCATTCCAGGGTTAAGTTCAAGGTGTGTGTGTATGTGTGCATGTTTTGTGAGCACTTCATTCAGGAGAAGATAACCGTAGGCCCCTGTACAAAAAGATGCTCCACA
Source organism: Neoarius graeffei (assembly GCF_027579695.1). NCBI lineage: Eukaryota > Metazoa > Chordata > Actinopteri > Siluriformes > Ariidae > Neoarius > Neoarius graeffei. The sequence continues at coordinate 37,083,151 of NC_083580.1, forward strand.
AGTCTGTTATCTTGCAGCAAGCTGTCTTATCAATTTGGGGATTAGGGATTATCACCTGCCCATGGCCCAAATGGAATTTTAGATACCATACTTCAATCTGTCCTATTGTCAGTTTATTTATTTTTATGGTGCTTTTAACAACAGATATTTTCAAAAAGCAGCTTTACAGAAAATTAGACTTTATGAGCTAATTTTATCCTTAAATTTATTTATTCCTGATGAGCAAGCCTGTGCTGATGGTAACAAGGAAAAACTCCTTCAGATAACATGAAGAAACCTTGAGAGGAACCAGACTCAAAAGGGAACCCATCTTCATTTGGGTGATAACAGATAGTGTAATTAAATAACTTTCTTCTATAACTGTCTTTTATATAGTCACAGTACAACTGTGTCACCAGTGGTTAAGAACAGTATACATTTTGCACTGAGTGTATGCGGGGACTCTGGCAAGACTAACTCTGACAGCATAACTAAAAGGGAGAGCCAGAAGGTAACACAGACATGAGGGAGCCCTGGGACATAAAGCAGCCAGCCATTCCACTGTTAACACACTTCTACTGCACACTGCTTTTGGATTTACTGCAAGTACTGCCTTTCTCAAGCATTTCAGGATAGTTCCCATATATTGTAAATACTTTTGCCAGTCATTTATAGTCATGATCTAAATAGGCAGCGGTATATTGTGCAGGGAGAGTACTCTGTCCATGAGGTGTTTTAAATGTTGCTGGGGCTCCAGACAAACCAAATAGAAGCATGCCAAATTCATATAACCCCAACAGCATGGGAATTCTCTCCCCCCAGGATATTGGGGTCAAGGGAACCTGCCAGTACCCGTTGGTTAAGCCCAGTGACTAATAAAAGTGAGCTGTGCCTTTAGAAACAGTGTTGACACTGCAAGTGTCATGTGTTCCCCCAAAAAACAAACAAACAAACAAACAAAAAAAACAGACCACTGGGTTGCTCCAATCATTATGGGACTCCTTGGTTACTCCCATCTAGAGCATAGACTATAGTTTATCCCAAACCACAAATTTTTATGTTCAGGTAACCAGTGGGGTAGCTGCGTACCACCAGGTGGAGTCTTGATGTAGTGTTCTATGAGCTCCATGGTGGGTGGGGGCAAAAACATATTGGCGAGTTCCCCTGGCAACCTGTGCTCCCTGGAATGGTGAGAAATGGTTTACACATGGGATCGAGGTAAACTGGGCAGCAACTTCAGATTTACTTCCATTTCCAGCTCCTTCCTCTTGGGAACTACTGTTGCAAGAGCTATAGGAACTGCCACTCTCCATGATTTGAGCTTGAGGTGGTATATTTGATGTGCATCATATTAATTCATTCACCTGACCTCAGTCAACTTCTCCAACTTGCTGTGTGACCTCAACGTGCCTTCATGACTAATTTAGAACTCAATGTGGATAGTAAAATGAGGTAGCTTATCTCCTGGTGTAAATTCCTGTAGCTGAATACCTTGTCATGCAATCAGGACTGCATTCTTGAGCCTGATGCAAATTCTCCTGTGTTAGGTGACTTGAGGTGTGGAGTTTTGCTGTCCGGTTCAGAATGTACTGAATTTAATTTTTGCTCTTGGAAGATCCTGCCTCCCAGCTTTCCCTTATGACATCTAAGAGGACACAAGTCTTGCACCTGTATAATATTTTGAATGGAGAAAACCCCATAGTCTTGTTGCAAACAACAGTTGCAATCTTGTGCTGCAAAAAGCAGGGGTCCAAGCCACTACTCCCAATTCCAAGCATCATCCTGAACAAACTCACAAATCATATTTTTAAGTGTTTTGATTAAACCATTCGTTCAGCATATTCACTTGCAATGGTGAACAGTGGTGCGAATCAATCTAATCTCTAATAATTTATACATTCTGCAAAGGGTGCATGACAGAAAGGATGTGCTGTGGTCAGTCCATTTGTTTTTTGTTTGTTTGTTTTTTGAATTGGGAGATGACATGGAAGAGTACCTCTGCACCACTATATGCTGAGATGTTGCAAAGAGCCATGGTTTTCAGGTATTGCGTTGCATCAACCACTAAAACTAATGCAAAAACGATGTCCTTGTGCAGTTTGTTTTAATGGCCTTGCAAGGTCCATGCTGGTTCTTTTGAAGGGGACCTCAATTAATGGAAGAGACCACAATGGCGCTTTTAGGGTGGCCAGTGGATTCACCAACTGACATTTGCGACATGACGCACATGACTTGCGAATATTGCCGAAAATGCCCACTTAGTGGGCATTTGGGCCATGAAATGGCATAATGTATTACCCTGCCCCAAATGTCCAGCCATGGGATTATGATGAGCTGCATGGAATAGCACTTTCTTTGGTTTGCATGTCCTGCCTCACTCACTATAACTTTTCTAATTAATAAATGAAAAGTAAGGGTAGGTGAGACAAAATTTTGGCTGTGTTATTTGACCATCAGTTATACTCGCTTGGTCAAAGGCATAATTGATCAGAGATTCACCATGTATCTGTTCCAGCCAGAGCTGCACACATCCCACACTGCACTACACTGTGTAAGGACCCATCCACCATTATTTTTTAAAAATGTTTAACATAACTCTGGCCAATTTGTCCCAAAAATAAGTGGAATGGTGAGCCTGGGACCAACCACCACCTCCACTCTGTGCTTGGCAAAAACCTTCAAGAAGGCTCCAGGGTGGTGGAGTGTTGAGAGTATTCAGAAGGATGTACTCACTCGCTTATTATGCTGTGCATAATCCTTATGTATTCGGCTGTTCACTCCGAGTGGGTGAATGAGCACACTGTAATTAGCGCTTGCCAGCCACACTGCATTAGGCCGCTCCACCTCTCTTGGGGGGGGGGCACTGTCTTCGGCTGGTGGTGCAGAACTGCTGCTGCTTACTTTGGGCATGGTGAGTGGCGTGCTGTCCTTTCAGCACCATGGTGCAGCAAGGAGTGCCTGTAGAGGAGAAGACAGCTGTTGGCCCACCATCATTACATTAGGAAGACTCAGGAGGCAGGCCAAATGCCAGCAGTGCTTCAGGCTCACATTTATTTTTATCATGCCTTTTTTTTTTAGCGTACTTTTTCCAAAAACTCAAAAAGGGGCCACCATTAGCTTGTGGCTTTCACCCAGTTCAAGTTTGAGGTTCAAGTTCACATTGAGTGTGAAGTGTGTGTGTTTGTCTGTCTTGCAAGCTCCACCAGCTATGGGCAGAAATGTGTCACTCGAAACTGAATTTGAATCACATAATTTGAATTTTTATTGTCTAACTTGAATAACTGCATTGAAAAACTGAATTTGAATAGCATAATTTGCAATTGAATACCAATAAGCTTGAAACTGTATTTGGTCCTCACTGAAAATTCAACTCCATGTATACTTCCACATTCAGTTCTCACAATTTAAATCGGTTCTTGCAATTCAATTTCAAATATACCATCTCAAGCGTCCGGGTCATTGAGGAACAGCAATAGAGTGCAGATCATTGATGGTATATAAATGCAGCCACGGCGACCAACTGTATACCTCTGAAGTGACAAAAGGTTTGGTTTTCCCTTTAATCCCTATTTCACTTCCTTTTATTTTAGCCACCTGGAAAATGCAGGTCCCAGTTGTCTGACTCGCAGCCAAAATATAAATGTGTCAAAGTCCTTAATTTAGTCATAGCATTGCAGGTGCCATTCACTCTTAGATGCTGCCACCAGGTTATAGAACAGGCCGTGATGAGACTGAGGCTGAGGTCAATGATGGTATCTGCTAGCCTGCCTTCCCCCTGCTATGCGTAAAGCACCACAATTTATTGAGTAGCGCCCCACCACCTGTAGAGGGTGCACCCTCAAAAACATAGTAATGCTTAACTAAATTATGTACATGGAAATAAACTTAAATATGGGTCCTATACACCAGCCCCTAATTGTTCTCTATAGAATCAATTACTTAAATTAATCAAATAAAGGAGCCATAGCAGAAACAATAACTAAACAATGAATTACAAAAATAAAGTGTATACATTGCATCCCTTGTGATGTCTTTGATTTTTAGAAGAAAGACCAATCACTCTTCAGACTCCAAGATGGGGCACAGCTTGGTTATGGGCCTTTCAGTGATAGAAGTCTTGAGCTTCACAGAGCGAACCAGACCCCTTCCATCTGGCCTTGTCTCCAGTATTTTGCCGAATGGCCATGAACCCCTAGGAGCAGTAGGGTCAACCATGAGGACAGTGTCTCCAGTCTTAAAGCTCTTCTTCACCTTTGACCATTTCTACCTTTCTTGGAGAAGTAGAAGATATTCTCATCCATCTATGCCAGAAAAGATCGGCCATATACTGGACCTGTTTCCAGTGGCACCTGGTGTAAAGTTCAGACTTGGTAAAGGTTCCAGGGGGTAGGGTGGGTTAAGTTTTTAGCAGGAGGATGTGCTTGATTTGGGGTCAGCGGCTCTAGGTCATGAGGATCTGAGGACACTGTGGAGAGAGGACGGTTGTTGAGAATGGCCTCTACCTCGTAGAAGACAGTTTGTAGGCCTTCATCATCGAGGATTTGCTGGTGAAGAGTGAAGTTCAGCACCTGACAGACAGATCTTATAAGTCTTTCCCAGACTCCTCTGTGGTGTGATGCTGCTGTTGGATTGAAACTCCATGAGATTCCATCAGGAAGCAAAGCGCCTTGGTTTTTCCTCTTATTCAGTGAATTCAGGGCCTTCTTCAGCTCTGCCTGAGCTCCCACACTGCAAAAAATTGAAAACTGAATTTGAGAAGAAAATTACTTGATACTAGTGAAATTATCTTACTGCATGGACATATTTTTACTTGATAAGACATCTTAGAATAAGTTGGTTGCAATCTAGAACTAGGTTTAATAATCTCAGAATTGGTATCTTGTATTCTTATAATAGGAAATGCTAGATCATTTCAACTATTTAAGAGATTTTCACTTGCTAAGAGATTATTTTTTGCAGTACCCCAGGTTTGTGCCATTGTCAGATCTGATGTGCTTGACCTGACCTCTCCTGCAAATAAAGCTTCTCACAGTGTGAATACATGAATCTGTATCCAATAAATAGGCTACTTCCAAGTGAGCAGCTCTACTGGACCATACATGTAAACAAGACTCCATACCTTTTGAAAATACTTCTTCCACACCTCACTTCAATCGGTCCAGAGTAGTCCAGTCCTACAGTGGTGCTTGAAAGTTTGTGAACCCTTTAGAATTTTCTATATTTCTGCATAAATATGACCTAAAACATCAGATTTTCACACAAGTCCTAAAAGTAGATAAAATGAACCCAGTTAAACAAATGAGACAAAAATATTATACTTGGTCATTTATTTATTGAGGAAAATGATCCAATATTACAGATCTGTGAGTGGCAAAAGTATGTGAACTTTCAGTATCTGATATGACCCCCTTGTGCAGGAATAACTGCAACTAAACATTTCCGGTAACTGTTGATCAGTCCTGCACACCGGCTTGGAGGAATTTTAGCCCATTCCTCCATACAGAACAGCTTCAACTCTGGGATGTTGGTGGGTTTCCTCACATGAACTACTCGCTTCAAGTCCTTTCACAACATTTTGATTGGATTAAGGTCAGGACTTTGACTTGGCCATTCCAAAACATTAACTTTATTCTTCTTTAACCATTCTTGGGTAGAACAACTTGTGTGCTTAGGGTCGTTGTCTTGCTGCATGAACCACCTTCTCTTGAGATTCAGTTCATGGACAGATGTCCTGACATTTTCCTTTAGAATTTGCTGGTATAATTCAGAATTCATTGTTCCATCAATAATGGCAAGCTGTCCTGGCCCAAATGCAGCAAAACAGGCCCAAACCATGATATTACCACCACCATGTTTCACAGATGGGATAAGGTTCTTATGCTGGAATGCAGTGTTTTTCCTTTCTGCAAACATAACGCGTCTCATTTAAACCAAAAAGTTCTATTTTGGTTTCATCCGTCCACAAAACATTTTTCCAATAGCCTTCTGGCTTGTCCACATGATCTTTAGCAAACTGCAGACGAGCAGCAATGTTCTTTTGGGAGAGCAGTGGCTTTTTTTTTTTTTTAAACTGGTAGACTGGTCTTGAACACCAAAGACTGGATCAGATGCTGTGTGAGCTTGTTTTTCAATAAAACTGACCAGGTTTAAAATTCTCACCCTGTGATTGTGCTGTTCTTGCATCTCATAAGCCTTGTTGCATCATTTTTTTTTCCCTGAGCTTGTTAGGAAAGTTTTAGCACAATGCTTCTCATGGTGGATACGATGTCTAATTCCTCCATATACTCCATTTCCTCCATCACTGCTGGCCATGGGTTGGGTTACAGAGTGGCTTTGATGAGCTATACCAGAATCAAAGGGATACTGAAACTGGACACCTGCCTTGGTCCTAACTGCGGGAGCATTCTTAGCACAAGAATAAAATTTATCATCAAATTGTGCCTCTGTGGCTGCTACTGCACCAGCTATGATTTCTGTTGCCTCTGCATCCAATACAGGCATCTGGACTGGGTCTGGATCAGGCTGTATGGAGTTAGCCACTGACAGTTCAGTTTCTTTTATGTAGTTAATTTTGGCAGTGGTGGCTGCTATTTTTGTTTGTAATTGAAGTATTTCTCTTCTTTTTCTTGGCATTTGTTCTTGTTCTTCAATTGCATGCTTTTCTTGTAGTTTTAAAGCTTTGGCCATTAAAGCAGCTCTCTCCGCCTTTGCACAAACTCGCAGTGGCGTGCACAGACTTTTTGAAGGGCAGGGGCAGAAAGAAAAAAAAGGGCACATATAGCGCATCCTCACCACTGTAGAGGGCACTTTAGACACGTTTTATATGTTACACAAATGGCACATTATATAGCCTTAAAACAGACTAACTAGACAGACTACTCAGGTTAGTTTGCTGTTAGGATCAGCATCCATGAGAACTATGTGGATTTCAACGTTGGACTTTGAAGAACACACAGCGACATGGATGTATGAAGGAAATAAATCCCTAGGGGGTCTGGGGGTCTTCCCCCAGAACATTTTCAATTAAGTAGATGCCATTTCCTATATTCTAGTGCATTTTAACACCATATTAGCACCAGATAATCCAAACTGGTTCTGTGAGATATAGTTCTGGCTCAATATAGATCAACAAAGGGCCCAACATAAAAGTCATTGCAACAGTAATGTGTCATAGTATTTCATGGTCCTAATAGTCTTCTGGAGTTTAATGTATTTTCTTCACCCAAGAGGGCTCTGTGATAAAATCACACAGGGAACAATACACAAACTATTTATTTGACAACTCAAAAGAAACAAACTATGATGAACGATGATGACTAGTCTCAAGTCCTTGTGCCCATATGTGGCAGGTGGAACTACAGTAAATTCTTCATTTGGCCATCTGTTTGTATGTGTCAATGACCTTGTTCTGGTCAATTGGGATGTGTCTTTCAATGGAGAGTAGCATTAAACCTTGAGAACCATTTTTCTGTACAAATTAAGCATTCTTGATCATGTTAGCATCAAATTCTCTGTGATAATCCAAACTGGCTCTGTGTGATACAATACTAACAGTGAGGAGTAGCCTATAGACCCCTTGCACTGACGTCACCCGAAACCAGAAGTAAACAAACCCTGCGCCATATTGGAAGACCAACAGACTCGTGATTAGGGGGAAATAACGGCAGCGCGCGGTATGTGAACCCACGAGGCACTTGGTTCATCAAAAACCTACAATAGTAAACTTTTGTGCTGTGTTAGGGTGTCCTAACAAAGCTGATGGGAAAGGTGAAAAGAAGTCTTTCTTCAGAATACCAGCTGTGATTGAGACACAAGGAGAGCAAACCAAGGAGCTTTCTGCCAGGAGACAGAGAGAGTATTTAGCTGCTTTATGCAGAGCGGATCTGAATACTTCAAGTCTACAACAGTACAGAATATGTTCAGACCATTTTGTTACTGGTAAGTCACTAGGCTAGAGTGTTGTAGAACATTTTTTTTAAATGTTTACTGAATAAAAACATCCTTAATTTTATCACATTTATGTTATATATTTCATTTCTTTCTTTTGTTTTAATTTTCCTCCCTCCATCCCTCTTTGGATTTTAAATATAGTTTTTCCCCATGTCCAAATAATTCAAAGATATATAAATAAAAACAGATAAGTAGTAAATTAAAAATAAATTATGAAATAAAAAAAATCCATAACAGCATGAATACAGATTGCAATAGTGGTCAAATGCTATAATTTTTTTTAACATGATAGTGGAGGGGCGGCACGGTGGTGTAGTGGTTAGCGCTGTCGCCTCACAGCAAGAAGGTCCGGGTTCGAGCCCTGTGGCCGGCGAGGGCCTTTCTGTGCGGAGTTTGCATGTTCTCCCCATGTCCGCGTGGGTTTCCTCCGGGTGCTCTGGTTTCCCCCACAGTCCAAAGACATGCAGGTTAGGTTAACTGGTGACTCTAAATTGACTGTAGGTGTGAATGTGAGTGTGAATGGTTGTCTGTGTCTATGTGTCAGCCCTGTGATGACCTGGCGACTTGTCCAGGGCGTACCCCGCCTTTCGCCCGTAGTCAGCTGGGATAGGCTCCAGCTCGCCTGCGACCCTGTAGAACAGGATAAAGCAGCTAGAGATGATGAGATGAGATGATAGTGGAGAATTTCATTTAATCTGCACTGATTATTATATGAATGTTTACAATACCTGGGTAGCAAACAGATGGCAGAATGGGTGTCAGGTCCTCCTTATGTTTCCATTCTCCCTTGCCCCGAGTCTTATCATATGGGTCAAACCCATCAATCACAGCCAGTTTCTCCACATAACATGCCTTTTCTGCAGCTGGTAATGTACTCACATAACCAGAATTATCAGCCATCGTGTCACTTCACTCTCGCTCGTAGTTTGTTTTATATAGTATGTATGTATGTATGTATGTACTTGGTCTTCCAATATGGCGCCCTAACAAAATCTCGCGGTACGGTGACATCACGCGGTAGCTCTCTATAAGCCTACACATACCTCTATCATGATCTCCTCCTTTGTTTCCTTGGATCCAGTCTTTCAAAGACAAGCTGCCTTTTGCAGCAGTTTCCAGCTGCTTTTAAATGACTTTCTGTTTTCTTTCTTTCCTGGGCATTCTGAATCTGTAATCATAGAATATGCAGGGTTTCCCCCCAAAAAATTGTTAGGCCCGGGGACAAGTACGTTTTAACAGTGGCCGGTGGACCGGTGTAGACAGACTGATAGCAGCATTATAAGATAGGGCCCGATAGTTTCTGTGTTGACAGGGTCACGGATGGAATCAAGGAACTGAGAATTTAAAAAAACCTACAACACAGATTCCACAGGGGGGCCCACATTAAGCCAAATTCCAAAAGCTGACTGGAGAATTTAAAATATGGCCACATAATGCATGTCATTTACTCAACACACATTTTAAAAAATCAACAATTCAAGAAGAGTCTTATAGAGAATCAGACAATGTGCATTCTTGAATGCTGTGTTTTCAACAGCAACAAAAGAAATTGAATTAAAATAAAACAATATCAAAGCTGAAACCATAGCTGTTGAAAAGGTCTGAGACACATTTACTGCTCCGTGGAATAAATTGCGGCTCATTCATGTCTCTAAAATTAGCTAGCCTAAATGTATCGAGCCTTCACAAAATTCAGGAAATCTGCTTTGCACAGATGACTGCATTATCTATTTTTATTTCAAAGTGTATCATAATATACACTAAAGCTACATTCACAGTTTATAATGCTCACCCAGCTGTGTTCTACTTGGCTGATCATCACACTGGTCTCTCTCTCCCTCTCAAGGCTCCCAAGGGGGCACTTTAGCACGTGTTTTGGCTCCCGAGAGGGCACTTGAGGGCAGTTTAGCACACGTTTTGGCTCCCAAAAGGGCACTCTAGCACGCGTTTTGGCTCCCAAGGGGGCACTTTAGCATGTGTTTTTGCTCCCGAGAGGACACTTGAGGGCAGTTTAGCACACGTTTTGGCTCCCAAGAGGGGACTTTAGCATGCGTTTTGGCTCCCGAGAGGGCACTTTAGCATGTGTTTTTCAACAATTGGGCCACAAAGGGGGGCAAAAACATAGCAATGCTGAACTAAATTATGTACATGGAAATAAACTTAAATATGGCTCTTGCAACCTTTGTGATAGTCAGGCAGTGAGGGGGCAGCTGGGATTCTCTTAAGCAGGTTTGTTTTTGTTTGTTTGTTTATTGTTTGTTACATACACTAAAATGTTACTTTCAGTTACTTGTTAATTATAGGCACAGTTGACAAGTCCTTTGGTTATAAGTGTCTTTGGGTTTTTTTTGTAAACTCACAAATATTGGTAGTTGCTGGTTTTCAGTTTTTTGGGGCTTGTTTCTAAAGTGTAGTTGTTTTTCACTTGCTTCCTATCTCCTGTCTCTCTCCCAGAGATATAGATGTGTAGATGCTGTGTTTTGTGCTTTGACATGTGTTCCCTGTACTGGGGCAGTTGCGATTCTCTAGTAAACAAATACAGAGATGCATTAATTACAATTTCCATACCATCTCACCTTTTGTCTTATTTGGGGTTGTATAATAAACATTTTTATAGTGCAGTTCAGATCACAAATGTAGATGGATGCGTTCAATCTTAGGCTACATCCACACGACAACGGCAATGAGATTTTATTTTAAAAAATATCGTGTCCACATGGGCAACGGATCAGTAAAATATCAGGTACATATGGCAACCCAACGCTTGCTGAAAACAATGCAATACACATGCCACACCTCTAGGGGCACTGTAAGACAGTCCCATCGGAGACACCAGAACAATAGAAGAAGTAGACGTATGCGCATAAACCCCTTCTTCTACCCGGTGTGAAGCACTGTCAGGAATAAACACACAACAAGAAGAAGATGGCTGCGACTACACGAGGAAATCATGCCTTCTGTGTGTACAAATTAGTTTTATTAGTGTGCATAGTTTTATATAACTTAATTTTCTTATTGTGTGTGAACATTTTGAAAAGCATTTTTATATAATTTATATAACTTTTTATATTGTGTGAACATTTTGAAAAGCAGTCTTATCCCATAAAAAATAGAAATTCAAGAAATGGTTCAGTTACTTGTTTATTTAAAAGAAAAGCTGTATACAAAAGTGAATGCAATGCAGTGGTTTATACAAAACAGCGAGAGTGCTGCTTGTTCTAGTCATGTGGTTGTGACATCATTGTAAACAAATCCGTTCTACTCATCCAGACGACTTCGCAACGGCGCCGTTGCCAGATTTTTCCACTCTGGAACCCGTTCTCAAAAAATATCATTTTGGGGCACCCAAAACACCGGTGCCGTGTGGACGCCAGGCCGAAACGATAAACAATTTTATCAGATTCACCTGAATCCGTTGCCGTGTGGACAGGGCCTTAGTGACAGCCAGTTACCATGACTGCATTTATAAAACATCAATGTTCAGCACTCTCTTGCTGTTCTTCAATGACCTGAATATGTGAGATGCTAAACTTAAAATGGAATTGCAAGAACTGAATTTGAATTATGGGAATTGAATTTCAATTGTGAGAACTGAATGTGGAAGTATGAGAGTTGAACTTTCAGTGAGGATCAAATACAGTTCAAATTCAGTTTCTCATGACATTTCTGCCCATACACCAGTTGTCTCTCTCTCTCAAGTTAGGTCAGTCACTCATAGCACAAAGAAACACACATGAGTAGACTTGCAGTGATGAGACACAAGTGAGACTTGTTACGCATTCCCTTCCGATTCAACCCACCTCCTCTCTGTCCACAGCTGACGCGCGACCACACCCCTGTTCCCATAGACTTTGATTAAGGTTAAATGCCGCCGTATAAAAGGTGGGAGGGTTAATCTCTGCAGATGGTAGCATAAACTGAGGCACTGGAAATGGCAGAATTGCTGCTGCTGGATGAGTCAGCACATGATGCCCTTCTGAGGCAAAGGATATTTTAAGTTGGTTTCATTTACCACTGCCTCTGGTCCATTTTAAAAAAGTTTTGTCATAGTTTAGCCTCCCCAGTAGCTGAGAAACACCAAACCATGATCCCACCTGTCGTACACTGGAAGGACGACAGTGAATTCACCTTCGTAATTTCTCTTCGTGTTTTAGTCGTCTCAGATGCTGTAACTCCATTGGATATGCTGCTAAGTAATGTTTATACTGTGTGTGTGTATAAAAATACACACACACACACACACACACACACACACACACACACACGCGCGCGCACACATACAGTGGTGCTTGAAAGTTTGTGAACCCTTTAGAATTTTCTATATTTCTGCATAAATATGACCTAAAACATCATCAGATTTTCACACAAGTCCTAAAAGTAGATAAAGAGAACCCAGTTCAACAAATGAGACAAAAATATTATACTTGCTCATTTATTTATTGAGGAAAATGATCCAATATTACATATCTGTGAGTGGCAAAAGTATGTGAACCTTTGCTTTCAGTAGCTGGTGTGACCCCCTTGTGCAGCACTAACTGCAACTAAATGTTTCTGGTAACTGTTGATCAGTCCTGCACACCGGCTTGGAGGAATTTTAGCCCATTCCTCCGTACAGAACAGCTTCGACTCAGGGATGTTGGTGGGTTTCCTCACATGAACTGCTCACTTCAGGTCCTTCCACAACATTTCGATTGGAATAAGGTCAGGACTTTGACATGGCCATTCCAAAACATTAACTTTATTCTTCTTTAACCGTTCTTTGGTAGAACGACTTGTATGCTTAGGGTCATTGACTTGCTGCATGAACCACCTTCTCTTGAGATTCAGTTCATGGACAGATGTCCTGACATTTTCCTTTAGAATTTGCTGGTATAATTCAGAATTCATTGTTCCATCAATGATGGCAAGCCGTCCTGGCCCAGATGCAGCAAAACAGGCCCAAACCATGATACTACCACCACCACGTTTCACAGATGGGATAAGGTTCTTATGCTGGAATGCAGTGTTTTCCTTTCTCCAAATATAATGCTTCTCATTTAAACCAAAAAGTTCTATTTTGGTTTAATCCGTCCACAAAGCATTTTTCCAATAGCCTTCTGGCTTGTCCACGTGATCTTTAGCAAACTGCAGATGAGCAGCAATGTTCTTTTTGGAGAGCAGTGGCTTTCTCCTTGCAACCCTGCCATGCACACCATTGTTGTTCAGTGTTCTCCTGATGGTGGACTCATGAACATTAATATTAGCCAGTGTGAGAGAGGCCTTCAGTTGCTTAGAAGTTACGCTGGGGTCCTTTGTGACCTTGCCGACTATTACACGCCTTGCTCTTGGAGTGATCTTTGTTGGTCGACCACTCCTGGGGAGGGTAACAATGGTCTTGAATTTCCTCCATTTGTACACAATCTGTCTGACTGTGGATTGGTGGAGTCCAAACTCTTTAGAGATGGTTTTGTAACCTTTTCCAGCCTGATGAGCATCAACAACACTTTTTCTGAGGTCCTCAGAAATCTCCTTTGTTCGTGCCATGATACACTTCCACAAACATGTGTTGTGAAGATCAGACTTTGATAGATCCCCGTTCTTTAAATAAAATGAGGTGCCCACTTACACCTGATTGTCATCCCATTGATTGAAAACACCTGACTCTAATTTCACCTTCAAATGAACTGCTAATCCTAGAGGTTCGCATACTTTTGCCACTCACAGATATGTAATATTGGATCATTTTCCTCAATAAATAAGTGAGCAAGTATAATATTTTTGTCTCATTTGTTTAACTGGGTTCTCTTTATCTACTTTTAGGACTTGTGTGAAAATCTGATGTTGTTTCAGGTCATATTTATGCAGAAATATAGAAAATTCTAAAGGGTTCACAAACTTTCAAGCACCACTGTATATACCTGATCCAAATTACTTCAACTTCTGCCTCAGAGAAATTATTCTTTTTTGGCTGTTTATTGGCTATTTTGCACTTCCTGCTTTGTGAGCTTGTCCTTTTTATGGAGTTTTGTGTGTATAAGGGTCCATCTCAGAAACTGGTCTCTCATTTGGGACATTATGGTCAGAAAATAAGTTTTTTCTAATTTTACTTTTTTTTGCATTTATTTAACACTCAATGTTTATTTTGTCATGTTTAATAAAAATAAAGATAGTATCTTGCTTTATCTGGCCTCCACTGTGGAAATTTTTTTTGATTACAATTTAAATGCTTTTGTAAAATTGATTTACATATAAAATACCTACATCATGAAGAATTAAAGCCCCTCCTTCACAGATGAGTGAAAATATTAAATAAATTTCCTCTTTTTGATTGATTGCTTGGGTTAAAAATGCCAAGTTATGATGACTGAATTGATTATTCACTTAAATATGAATAATATGATACATTTTGGGTATTTGATATGGTGAAACAGGACAATAGGACACAATGGAAAAATCAAGAACACACCGAAAAGATGAGAAAAACGGCGGTGGTAAAAGAACAGCGACTGTACCAGCTGAAGGTCGCACAGGTCTCTGCTGCGGCGCACGAGCAACGAGACATCACTACCGCACCAGATGGAGTGGGGGCGGGGCAAAATAACTGGCCATAGATTCTATCAAAAGTTTGATCTAAATTGACCATGGTTGCAAAATATTGGCCAAAAATATGCAAACACTACGAAATATGAAAGTAAGATGAAAAGAAACATTTCTATTGCCTTATGCTGAAGACTAAAACAAAATAAAACTGTCAAAACTCACCTTTTCAGTGATAACGTCCAAACAGATCACTCGTGTAACAGAAAGACTGCAAATGGAAGTATGATCAACTTCTAACTTCTGGAGTGGAAAATTCCATTCTACACATGCAAATTGTTAATGTGTGTCATTCCCCACACACAAATAACACTCTACGGTAAAAAATAGACCACAACTCATTTTATAGCTCAGAAATTCATACAAGACTAGCTACCATTGTAACATATTCTGTAAGAAACATATTCTATACCTAACTTTCAGCTTTCGTTTTAAAAAACAAAATTGCAGATTTATAACTAAATTTTTCAATGGTGTAGTGATTTTAAGTTACTACTTTTGGTGAGGTAGTGACCTTGACAATGAGGCTTTCCGTTTAGATCAAAACACACGATCGTGTTGATTTTGGGTATGCGGAAAATGGAGTTACAACGGTGATCAAATATTTTGCATGATGTTTTATTACGGTTATGATTATTCTGTGAGTGCACCAATCCTTAGGTGTATAAAGTTACAACTTAAAATACAATTATTGATAACTGTAGGCTTTTCAGTGGACTACAACCTTTTTAAGGGAATGCGATGTAGTCAATAGAGTTGAGCCGGATACTCGGCTGAAATGAGTATCCGGTACGGATAAAGCACTTTTGCCGAGTACGAGTATTATCCGAGTAATACGAGTCAATATCTGTGCTCGAACTGAATGAAAATCCTCACACAGCGTCACAGTGCCGCTCACTCACACAGAGAACAGCTCTCTGTCTCTCCCTCAGTCACTCAGGTTCGCAGCTCTTTTCCGTTAACGTTTCGTGTTTCTTCAGCTTCAAGTTTGTTTTTATTTCAGTTTGTACTTACTTATAACCAGTAGAGTTCCGGTAAACATGGGCTTATTCAGACGTGGTGCTTGGTAGAAAGCGACTCGCATTGCGTCTCTGCCTGTCGGAGATTTTTTTTTCTTTTTTTAACTGTCGGTTAAAAACAGTTTTTTTGACTTCACACATTGAGTGTCTGACACTTTCTTGCTGTAATTCATGTAAATATAAAGGTAGTAGTGGTATAAGTATTACAAATTAAGCTACACACACTCACTCTCTCTGCCGGTCGTCGGAGTTTGGTTTTTTTTTTTAAAACAGTCCGTTGGATCTAACCAGTTTTATTTTACTTCACGCACTGAGTGTCTGACGCTTTCTAGGTAGTCGTGGTATAAATAATATTACAAATTAAGCTACACACACACACACACACACACACACACCATGATCAGTGATACAGAATAATGATTGATATAGAGAGTACTTCAGCTGACACTGAACCACCAGTCAGAGTTTGCTTAACCTTGCAGGACAGTGAGGGTCAAATCAGTGACAATGAAAACAGTGGCAGTAGCACCCACCTTTCCCCCACTTAGACCAATATTGCATTTGGTGATGGAGGTCCTCCTCCACCAAAGACCAAGAGGACTTCTGCAGTATGGGACTCTATCATTGTTTCTGAAAATGATCCCTCCAAAACCATTTGCAAACTTTGCAAGTCCAAGCTAAGCAGAGGTAGAGATGCAAAACATTACAACACAACATCTCTACGTAACCATCTGCTATATGCCCATCACATTAGAAAGCCCACTGTATCAGCCACCTCCTCCTCCTCTCCTCTTTCTTCTCGGGTCACTGGTGTTCAGCTGGGTGCTGCGAAGGGCTCACATTCATCTTCCTCTTCACCAATACTCACTGCATTTGCAGCAAAGCAGCCATTCTCAGCAAACCATCCCCGGTCAAAACAAATTACAGAGATGATTGGTAAAATGATCTGCACTGATCTTGAACCTTTCTCTGTGGTGGAGAGGAGAGGCTTCAAGACACTTGCTGGCTTTTTAGAGCCCAAGTATAAGATCCCATCGAGGCACTATTTCAGTCGAACTGTAGTGCCTGAGCTGTATGAGGCAATAAGAGGAGAGTTGGTCCAGTCACTTAAGGCAGCTGAAGGAGGGGTCATCAACCTTACTACAGATCTCTGGACCAACAATCACAACGCACATGCATATCTCTGTCTTACTGGGCACTGGTGTGAACATGTAGGGGAAGCTTCAGTTCAGAGGAAAGCAGGGCTGCTAAATGTTGGTGTGCTGGACATTGAGCACACATCAAACAACATTCTGTGCTGCCTTAAGGAAAAGATGAGAGAGTGGGAAGAGTCTGTTGGTCAGTCTGTCACAATACGGTTTGTTGTTTCAGATAATGCAGCCAACATGGTGAAAGCTTTGACTGAATATGGGCACATCCATTGCATGTCCCATACGCTTCACTTGGTGGTGATCAAAGCACTGGAGAAGGACAGGGTTGTGACATCCCTTCTCTCCAAAGCCAGGATCATATCTGGCCATGTTCATCGCTCAAGCAAAGCCAGCAACAGACTACATGAGCTGCAAACACAGTTGAACCTCCCCCAGCACACGCTCATAACAGATATAAAAACAAGGTGGAACTATACGTTCTACATGCTCCAGTGGCTGGTGGAGCAGCGCAGGGCTGTGTAGATTATGACACAGGAGCCTAACATGGGTAGAGCTCCAACAATCATCTATCCAAATGAGTGGAGGTTAGCATCAGACATGCTCACTGTTCTTAGTCCTTTTGAGGAGGTCACACGGGCACTCTCAAAACACAGCGCCTCCATCTCTGAGGTCATCCCCCTCCTGCATGGCCTGTGCTCCATCATTAGGTCACTGCATGTGAGAGGTCTTGCAGCTGGTGAGGAATCTGAGGATGAATCTGATCAGTTCATGGCTGGTGATGATGATCAGGATGCCACAGTGGGGCTGGGCCAAGATGTTGCAGCTGAATCCAGGGAAAAGTTAGGCACAGCAGCAAGGAGACTGGCAGCCAATCTGAGCAAAGAACTAGAATGGCGTTTCAAACCAATTTTTGCAAACTCCACATTTCTGCTTGCCACTCTCCTTGACCCCAGATATAAGGCCAGCTGTTTTCCAAACAATGTTGATGTGGAGGCACTGAAGAGGACATTACTCCTCAGGATGGAGCTCTGTGACCCTGTGGCTACACCTGCAAGAAACACAGAAGAGACACCTGCCACCAGCAGCACTTCAGTCTTGTCTTTCCTGCAGAAAAAGAAATCGGCTATTCCAATGAGGACACATTTACCATCAGGTGATGTGGAGGCCTACCTGGCAGATGGGGACATCAGCCTTACCGATGACCCAGTGAAATACTGGTCAGGCAAGCTTCAGTGCTGGCCCAATCTTACAGGCTTTGCACTGCAGCTTCTCAGTTGTCAGCTATCGTGATCAAAACCATTGATCTGAAGCTCAATGCTGATGCTATCCTGTAAATAGTTTTCTAATCAGCAATAAATATAACAATTTCTGATCAAGCCATATCAATTGCATGCTTAAAATAACATACTGGTTAAAGCCCCGCCCGTTTCAAGACAACCACTTCCGGGTTAAAACCTGCCCACTTCCGGGTTATGCCCCGCCCAATCCGAGTACGGATACGGATACAGATAATTCATATGGTTAACAGATACAGATAATGCTGTACTCGCTCATCCCTAGTAGTCAACCGTTTATCATGTCCCAGATCAAGCTGTCATTTTTCCATAAATTTGCAGAATTTTTACCAAATTCTGAATAGAGTATTCACATCAAAGATTTAGTTTTATCTGTATTATTTCTTTCATCATTTTATTTAAAATTAAAACCAACATCACCATTCAAAACCGTATAGTTTATTGACTGTGAGTATATTTAGTGGGGTACCCCCACAGTACCCAGTTTCTGAGACAGACCCATAACTAAACTCAAATCAGCTACGGCATATACCTGGTAATTTACAGGTGATTGTCATTTATCAACATATGAGGCACATTGTGAGTCATGTATATGCATCTCTCTCCTCACCAGTTGTTTGGCCTTCCTTTAATAAAGTAATTTCAGCAGAGATACTGACTGATTGTGAGATAAGTAGTTATAAGCTGATCCTATCATTTTATTCTTTCCCTCTCTGCCATTTATTTTCAGTCTGGCCCTAATGGATGCTTTTACTGGCCCTAATGGATGCTTTTAGTCTGTACCTCCTCTATCTCACACACACACACACACACACACACACAAACAACTATGATCCTGTGCTCTGTGTATAGGTTTTTCAGATCTTCAAACAAAATTTAATATGAGGTAGAGTTAATGAAGACTAAACACGGTACAGAAAAATAAAGTTATCTAACACTAACTGGCCCTATGTGGAAAAAGTGTAGCCCTTGTAGTTATTCAGTTAACCAAATATAATTGATGATTGGGTTCAGGTAGAGTAGACACACCCAAGCTTACTGTCAGAATCTTCCAGCAATGTGAATTAGGCTAAATGTTCTCAACACACAGCTCACTATGTCAGTGTCGAAAGAAATTACCATTACTTTTTGACAAGTGGTACCGATATTGCACAACCTTTTGCCTTCATCAGCCCAATATCATTTTGGCAAGCAGGCCAATTTATTTGTATAGCACTTTTAAGAACAGACATTGTTGCAAAGCTGATTTACAGAAAAGTAAAGACTTTAAACATATAAACTAATTTTATCCCTAATAAAAGCCCTGTGATGACCTGGCAACTTGTCCAGGGTGTACCCCACCTTTCGCCCATAGTCAGCTGGGATAGGCTCCAGCTTGCCTGCGACCCTGTAGAACAGGATAAAGCGGCTAGAGATAGTGAGATGAGATGAGATCCCTAATAAATGTATTCATCCCTGATGAGCCAGCGTGAGGTGATGGTGGCAAGGAAAAACTCCCTCAGACAACACAAGGAAGAAATCTTGAGAGGAACCAGACTCAAAAGGGAACCTTTCCTCATTTGGGTGATGACAGTGTGATATTTGCAAATAACTCGCTTCTGTAACTATGTCCTCTATCGTCACAAAGTACAATTGTGTAACCAGCAAATTCATTATACTTTTAGCATGAAGTTTATTTTATTAATGTTATCAACTGTTCATTGGTGGAGACTTGAATGCAAAACTGTTCATGACAACTGCAGCCCTAAAGTTATTATGTCAATTTTAGTAATAAACCATCGTAGCAAAACTGCAAGTGCCAGAACCATCTAAGTGTACTTTTCAATTGTCCCTATGGGTCCATCCTTGACAGAAGCAATGTGATGAGACTCCAGCCAGAAGTAGGGCATCAGATGGATCAGGCAGGTCTGAAGAGCAGGAGAGTGATGCTGGCCTGGTATCTCAGGATTGACATGTAACTTGACAGAGAGACAGACAGACAGACAACACAGGTTGGTGGGTATGCCCATTGTCACCTAATGCAGCGTTTCTCAACCTTTTTTCAGTCACGGCACCCTTCAGAAGTATGCAAATTCTCAAGGCACCCCCATATAAAATATACTCAAAAACTACACTGCACCCCCACCACCACCACCACCACACACCCCATAAGTGGTTATTGAGAGAGAGAGGAGGCGGTGTGACTTACAATCAGTGGGAGACCTGAGCCTGGGATGATGCACACAAACGATCTATTCTGGCAGGAATGGATGAGAGGCAAACACGGAGCTCCTGGTCCACAGCCCTCAGTCACTCCCTGTACTTATTCTTGATGCAAGTCAGGGTTGAAAAGCTCACTTCACACAAATACATTGTGGAGAATGGTAAAAGAATAGCAATGGTGCTGCTTGAAGCTATTGGATACTCTTTCTCCAATGATATCCAAAACCTATCCAAAGCCATGTCTTGAAATTTTATTTTTAATGTGCAATCTTCTCTGATCTCTGCCAGTTGCTCCTGTGCTGGCAGTGACATGTCTTTTGAGCTTTCCAGTGCACTTGAACTCCAAGGGTCACGGACCCAGTCAAACTGTGCATTAGACTTTGATGAAAAATAATGCCTAAATCTCTCATCAAGAGTTTTAAGATGCTGAGTAATGAGGTCAGAAAGTGTGCTGCTGTTTGAATGCTCACTGCAAAAGGGAAACATTTCAAGCCTGCCTTGTTCCACAAATGAACGCCAGAGTGTGAGCTTTGATCTGAAGCCACGCAGTTTGTCAGTTGAGGTGAGCAGGTTTTCTTTTTTGCCTTGCATTTTAGTGTTCAGTTCACTGAGATGCCTAAAGATGTCAGCTAAGTACATGAGTTTTGCGCACCATCGCTCATCTGCAAGCTGCTCCGCGTGTGCAGATTTCTCTCCTATCAGGAAAATTCTGAGTTCTTCTCTTAACTTGTACACTCGGACCAAAACCTTCCCACGTGAAAGCCAGCAGATGGCCATGTATAGCAGCAAGCTATGATGCTCTGCTCCCATCTCCTCACAAAAAATGGAAAACAGGCGGCTCTTTAAGGGCCGTGCCTTGATGAAATTAACGATGTCCACCACTCTGTCCAGTACGTCTGAAAGTTCTCTGGGCAGTGTCTTTGCAACGAGTACCTCCCTGCAGTGGGTCGTTCGCACGTCCGGGTTTTGCGCTTTGACCCTACTGATGAAGCCCCTGGCACTGCCTGTCATGGCAGCCGCTCCATCCGTGCAGATACTGATACAGTTCTTCCAACTTAATCCTCCCTTTTCAAGATACTCGGTTATCACACGATAAATCTCCTCTCCGGTCGTTTTGTTTGGCATTGGTTTGCAAAATAAAAAATTCTCTTTAATATGGTCCCCATCTATGAACCGAACATTTGCCAAGAGCTGTGCATGCCCACTTATGTCTGTTGATTCATCAATTTGTAAGGAAAAGTGTCCACTTGCCTTGATTTTTTTCAAAAACCACGTCTTCAATATCCGCAGACATGTCGTTGATTCGCCTTCCAATTGTACAGTCTGACAGCGGGACCTTTGCTATTTCGTTTGCTGCTTGTGGCCCCAGCATTTTGCTGACAATTGCTGTGCATGCTAGCAATATGACTGTCTCGGCAATCGTGTGTGACTTCTTAGCCTTAGCTACGATCTCGGCCACAAGATAGCTAGCCTCTGGTGCTTTTTCCGACACTTTTGCACACCATCGTGCTCTTGTCGGCTGTGTTGACGTTTCATACGGACAAAATACTCCACATCCTTGCAAGCTAGTGACGGATGATTTGTTGTCAGGTGTCTTTTAAGTTTGCTTGGAACCATCACCTGGTTTGACAATTTCATGCCACATACTAGGCACAAAGGGAGAGGGCATGATGGATCTCCGGTACAGATGAAACCATATTTCAAGTAATTGTCATCGTACTGTCTTTTTTTTTTTTGTCTTACTGCTGGCGTCCCCTACCTTTGCTAAAGAGCTGCCACTGGATGATGAAGTTAGCTCAGATTCAGAGTCAACGTTATCTGATTCTGGAGCCTTTCTTTTCAAAAACCAATCCATGCTTGTTCTTTACTCTTCATGACACGCAACACCCTCATAATGCTTTGCGCGGCAATGAAAAAAACCCACCTGCAGGCTAATTACAGTATTACGCAGTCACGCTGACCATACACTGAACCCGGCAGTGACGTTGTGACATGGGAAAGGGGGCCGTGAGACAAATTCTGGTGATGCATGAGGCGGCGATGACCTGCATTGGTGTAACTATCGTTTTTTGGAATTTTAATTCATTTTTATTTCAGTGTTAGAATATATAATTTTTGGCAGCACCCCTAACAAAGCCAGACGGCACCCCGGTTGCGAAAGGCTGACCTAGTGATTAACAGTATCTATTGTGCGCCGAGTGCAAGCAGGGACACTGGCAAGACTAACTATGACGCATAACTAAAGGGAGAGCCAGAAGGTAAAACAGACATGAGGGAACCCTGGGACATAAAGCAGCCAGCCACTCCACCATCAAAAAAAAAAACAAAAAACAGCTAGCTCCAATTCAGTACTTGGTTAGAGAACATAATGTTAATTATTCCACTAGCTTTTTTGGCAAAATTCATCATTTGTCTTGATAACTTGGTCTTTTAAAGTACACTGAGCTTCTACTTTATTAGGAACATCTGTACATCTGCACATTCATGCAGTCATCTAAAATCATCCAAATCATGTTGCAGCAGCACAATGCCCAAAAAAAAAAAATCATACAAATCAAGAGTTCCGTTAATCCCCCCCCCCCCCCCATTCTGATGTTTAGCCTGAGTCGATGCATATGGCTCTGGGACAATTCTATCCTTTCACACTGACATAGGAATTGTTTGCTAAATGCATTAATTACCCTTGGCATTGTGGGAAAAAAAACAGAGAAAAAAAAGTTATACTGTGCAGTATTTAGAGCAGCCTGAGTGCTGTTTCTGTACAGCTCAGCACAGAGTTAGGGTCATTTATGAACTGAATTGAGAATGCATGGTAAATTTCAGTTCACTTCCTGGAATTGAAATTAGAATTGCATGCAGCTAAAAAGAAATGGAATGCCAGAAAACAGAACTGAAATCAAATAACTTAAATTACACTTTCTAAGACGAGTTGACTTGATAGTGTACATTTAAATGTTATGAATCACTTAAATGAAACACAAACAAAAGTAATGTTATGCATGTTAATTTCTCAAATTACTTTTATTTCTTTATTAAGAAAATGTTAGTCTTATTTGCATTTCTTTCACTCTGCACATTACTGTTCTGTTAGGTGTGGTGGAGGTGAAGTTTGGATCCAGAAGCAGAAAAACGCACAGACAGTAATCCAATAAATAAGGTGACTTAATCCAGGGAAAAAAGGGCGTGGCAAAAAGGTAACAAAAACAGGACAAAAACACAAATGGCAAAAATAGTCTGGGTAACAAGAGACAAAAACAGGACAGGTAAGGACAAAAACACTAAAGCAAAAACCATGAACAAGAAAAAAACCCTTGGTACAAAAAACATGAACAAGAAAAATAGCTAGAGGGAAAAAAAAGAAAAGCATGAACGGCACAGAAACAGCTAGAGAAAACAAATGAGACGTTCTGGCAAAGTCAGAGTCTGAGAACAGCCTTTAAATAAGCAGCGGTGAACACCAGGGAGTGAGTTCAGGTGGGATGGAATTCCTGTCCCAGAACTGGATCGGCGCTGGTGTGGGAGATCCGTGATCTGAGGAGTGGATGTCTGGGTTAGAGCATGACAGTACCCCCCCCCCCCCCAACGAGCACCTCCAGGCGCTGTAGGAAGAGCACTGGGGTGTTGCCAGTGGAAGTCAGAAATGAGGGTTGAGTCCAAGATGAACCTGGCGGGGACCCACCTTCTCTCCTCGGGACTGTAACCTTCCCGGTCCACCAGGTACTGGAGTCCTCTGCCTCGCCACTGCACCTTCAGCAGCTTTTTGACCATGTAGGCTTCGCCGCCATCAATGAGCCTGGGAGGAGGAGGAGGGGGTTTGGAGGGTGGGGACAAAGAGCTAGAGACCAGAGGTTTAAGCTGTGACACGTGGAACGTAGGGTGGATGCGTCGCATGGTGAGCAGTAGTGCCAGTCTGACAGAACATGGATTGATTACCTTACTGATGATGAAGGGTCCTAGGTACCTGGGATCCAGCTTGCGGGAGACTGTTCTGAGTGACAGGTGGCGTGTGGAGAGCATGACTCGTTGCCCCACCCGGTAGGTGGGTGCCTTAGAGCAGCATTTGTCGGCCTGCCTCTTGGATGCTAGGGCAGAGTGAATGAGTCTTCTCCAGGCCAATACCCACAACCTCCTGCAGCGGCGTATGAAGATCTAGGCTGAGGGTACGGCGACCTCCTCCTCTTGGTTGGGGAAGAGTGGTGGTTGGTAACCTAGGGAGCACTGGAAGGGTGAGAGACCTGTGGCAGATGAAGGAAGAGTGTTATGAGCATATTCAACCCAAGGTAAGTACTTACTCCAAGAACTGGCATCCCTAGACGCCATACACCTGAGTGCCACCTCCAAATCTCGATTCGCCCATTCCGCCTGGCCGTTGGTTTGGGGATGGAAACCTGAGGAGAGACTACAGGAGGCCCCGATGAGTTTGCAGAAGGCCCTCCAGAACTGTACAGTGAACTGAGGACCCCACTCAGAGACGATGTCAGTGGGGAGTCTGTGTATGCGGCAAATATGGAGGATGTGTTAGGACTGGGACTGTTTTGGCCTCTAGAGGCCGCTGTTTTTTCCTTTTCTGGTCATGTTTGTTTTGGCCTCTAGAGGTCACCACTGTGTTCTGTGTTTTTGTCTTATTGCCTGTTTCCTTCCCCGCCCTGTCCTTAATTAGTTTGTGTATTTATACCCCTGAGTTCAGTCCTCTTGTCACGGAGTCTTTGTGCTGTTATGTTTAGCTCCAGTTTCCTCTGTACCGTGGTCTTTGTCTTTTTGGTTTTGCACTTTGCTTTTCTTTTTGGACCTAGTATTTACTGTGTTTTTGGATCTTCTGAGCGTTGGTATTTTTGCCTTTTCTTTTCTGGTTTTTTGGCTTTTGTTTTGTACTTTTGGATATTTTATTTTTCCCCTTTGTCTTCTCAGCTTTGGATTATACTTTTTGTTTCTTTTGCCCTGGATTGTATATAGTGTATATAGTATAAATAAACTGTTTTTGCTACTTTCTACTTTCGCCTCACGCCTCTGCACTTGCGTCATTCCCCTGGTGGCCTAGTGGGGATTTGCTGGATCATTACACCAGCGACCCGGGTTCGATTCTCAGCAAAACCCTAACAGGATGAGTAATTCGGTGGTTTCTTTAGCTGTGGGAAGCTTGGGCAGAGGGATCAAATGGACTGACTTGGAGAAACAGTTGATAACCGTGAGGATGCATGTGTTGCCGCCTGAGTTGGGGAGTCCTGTGATGAAGTCCAGGGCGATGTGAGACCAGGGTCGATGAGGAGTCGGGAGGGGGTCTTAGCAAGCCGGCAGGGGGTCGTTTGGCTGTCTTGTTCCGGGCACATGTGTCGCAGGCTGCCACGAACTCCTGGACATCTTTCTTAATGGATGGCCACCAGAAGCATTGTTGGATAAGTTCCAGGGTTTGAGCAGCTCCCGGGTGACAGGCCAACTTGGAGCCATGACCCCACTGCAGCACCTGGGTTCGCATAGAACAGGGAACAAACAGATGGTTAAGTGGTGTGTTGCTTGAGTTACCTTCTCCGGGGTCCTGCTCCAGGGCCTTCTGCACTAACGTCTCTACCTCAAGTAGGGCGGCTCCCACCAGACAACGTGGAGGGAGGATGGTTTTGGGCATTCTAGACTCCTCCTGGCGGGAAGAGAATATCCTGGACAGGGCATCAGGTTTGCTGCTCTTGGAGCCTGGGCGGTAGGAGAGCATGAAACGGAAACGGGAGAAGATGAAAGACCATTGGGCTTGCCATGAATTCCTCAGGGTGAGCAGGGTGGTAAGGTGGGTGATGGTGGTCAAGCTGGTGCCATTGAGTGTCAGGACTGTGAGAGGGACATCGAGGGCGAATAGTGGGTGTGGCAGCGGGGGCGTGGTCAAGCGCGGGTCTGTGACAGGAGGGCAGAGACAGGGAAGGTAAGTGGCAGAATCACTACACCTGAGAGCAATTAACCTGTTTGCGTGTCTTCCCAGTGACTGCGTCCTACTTAAGGAGGGAGAGCGAGAGCAGAGGGGCTCTCTCCCGAACCAGATGGCTGATGTGTGTGAGAGTGTTTGCGACTGAAAAGTGCAAATAAAGAGTTTTGTGAACTCAGTTCTGGCCTGCCGTCTTCTGTGCATCGCCCATACATAGGAACTGCCACAGTGGTGCCGAAACCCGGGCACTGGAGCACAGAACGCTGAACCGCCCCATGGAGTCTTCCCCATTCCCCGACCTGGTCCACGCCCTCGCCACGGCCCAGCAAAGCCAGCACCAGGCGCTCGTCATGCTCGTCAAGTAGCAGGAGCAACGCTTCGAGGCCCTGGTGTTGGCCCAGCAAGAGGACCGACAGGCATTCCGACACCACCTCGCGTCGGCGGGGACAATCGACGCTTCGACCGCGGGCCCGTCCCCCCTCACCCTGACAAAGATGGGCCCGCAGGATGACCCCGAGGCTTTCATCACGCTCTTTGAGCAAGTCGCGGAGACCTCGGGGTGGCCGATGGATCAGCGCGCAGTGCGCCTCCTCCCCCTGCTAACGGGGGAGGCGCAGCTGGCCGCGCTACAGCTCCCTGCCGACCACCGGCTGGCCTACGCGGACCTTCGTCGGGCCATCCTCCAGCGTGTGGGGCGCACCGCTGAACAGCAGCACCAGCGCTTCCGCGCTCTGCGCTTGGAGGAAGTCGGCCGTCCATTCGTGTTTGGACAGCAACTCCAGGACGCCTGCTGGCGGTGGCTGAGGGCCAACAACCGCGACGCCGAGGAGATCGTCGATCAGGTGGTGCTGGAGCAGTTCATCGCGCGCTTGCCCACAAGAACCGCGGAGTGGGTCCAGTGCCACCGCCCGGCTTCGCTGGATCAGGCCATCGAGCTGGCGGAGGACCATTTGGCGGCTGTTCCAGTGGCAGGACAGCAGACAGTCTCTTCTCTTCTCTCCTCTCCTCTTCTCTCTCTCTTTCTCCCCCTCCTTCTGTCTCGTCCTCGCCCCATTCCCCCACCGTGGAGGCGGGGGCTGGCACCACCCCAGCCGGCCCGCCGCACCCGCAGTGCCCTCCCGTTTCGCCCTTCTGTGTCTGTCTCTCCCCCCCCCTCAGGTGAGTGAGCCCCAGAACACCGGTGCAGAGAGGAAGCCTGGGCCGGTTTGCTGGTGCTGCGGGGAACCGGGCCACCTCCAACAGCAGTGCACGGCAAGGGAGGTGGGCACGGTGGTTCGGATCCCCGACGCACCAGAAGCCGCCCTCGATCGGGCCGGAGCGTATCGCATACCGGTGAGTATCCAAGGGGATACATATCAGGCGTTGGTGGATTCTGGTTGTAATCAGACCTCAATTCACCAAAGCCTGGTGCAACATGAGGCATTGGGGGGTGTACAGGGGGTGAAGGTGTTGTGTGTGTGCATGGGGACGTTCACAGCTACCCTTTGGTGTCAGTCCACATTTTTTTCCGAGGGGAAAAATTTATAGTGAAGGCAGCGGTTAATCCTCGCCTTACCCACTCTTTAATTTTGGGGACTGATTGGCCGGGATTTCGGGGTTTAATGACACGCTTAGTAAAGAGTGGGTCCTGCCATTTAACAGGGGGAGGTCCCAGTGTCGCTTTGGCAGGAGCAGCTGTCACAGAGCCGTCTACGTCATCTCCGCGTCAGAGTGAGGAGCCGCCGGCCCCTCCTCTCTCTATTGGGGAATCCCTTGCAGATTTCCCATTAGAGCAGTCGCGAGACGAGACTCTGCGACATGCGTTTGACCAAGTGAGAGTAATCAATGGTCAAACGCTCCAGCCGAACGCCACCCCGTCCTTCCCCTACTTCGCGATTATGAAGGATAGGTTATACCGAGTGACACAGGACACTCAAACTAAAGAGCGAGTCACGCAGCTTTTAATTCCAAAGAGCCGCCGGGAATTGGTATTCCAGGTGGCTCACTTTAATCCCATGGCTGGACACCTAGGGCAGGATAAGACACTAGCCCGAATAATGGCCCGATTCTATTGGCCGGGGATTCGTGGCGATGTCCGTAGGTGGTGTACGGCGTGCCGCGAATGCCAGTTAGTGAATCCAGCGGCCATTCCAAAAGCACCTTTGCGCCCTCTTCCATTAATCGAGACCCCGTTTGAAAGAGTTGGGATGGATCTCATCGGGCCATTCGATCGGTCAGCATGAGGATACCGCTTTATATTAGTTCTGGTGGACTATGCAACGCTATACCTGGAAGCAGTGCCTCTGCGCAATATCTCAGCATGCTGTATTGCGGAGGCGCTCTTCCGCGTTATCTCCCGAGTTGGAATCCCGAAAGAGATTCTGACTGATCAAGGCACCACGTTTATGTCACAGACACTGCGCGAACTGTATGGGTTATTGGGGATTAAGCCGATCCGCACCAGCGTGTATCACCCACAAACGGACGGTTTAGTGGAACGGTTCAATCGCACCCTTAAGAATATAATTTAAAAATTCGTAAGTGAGGACGCACGTAATTGGGATAAGTGGCTCAAGCCCTTGCTGTTTTCAGTGCGAGAGGTCCCCCAAGCCTCCACGGGGTTCTCCCTGTTCGAATTATTATATGGGCATAAGCTGCACGGCATTCTAGATGTGCTGCGGGAAAATTGGGAGGAGGGACCTTCACAAAGCAAAGATGAAATTCAATACGTTATGGACCTGCACGCAAAACTCCACACCCTCACCCACCCAACCCAGGAGAATTTGCGGCAGGCCCAAGAACGGCAAGCCCGCCTGTACAACAAGGGTACGTGCCTTAGGGAGTTCACACCGGGAGATAAGGTACTCGTACTGTTGCCCACGTCGAGCTCCAAATTGATCGCCAAGTGGCAAGGACCCTTTGAGGTCACACGGCGGGTCGGGGACGTCGACTACGAGGTGAGGCGAACGGACAGGGGTGGGGCGCTACAGATTTACCACCTCAATCTGCTTAAACTCTGGAATGAGGAGGTCCCCGTGGCGTTGGTGTTGGTGGTTCCGGAGAAGGCGGAGCTGAGGCCGGAGGTTCAAAAAGGGGCATTGGCATCACGTACCTCTCCGGTCCCCTGTGGAGACCACCTCTCCCCGACCCAACTCACGGAGGTTGCCCAGTTGCAGACCGAGTTTTCGGATGTGTTCTTGCCCCTGCCCGGTCGCACTAACCTCATAGAGCACCACATAGAGACGCCCCCGGGAGTGGTAGTGCGTAGCCGCCCTTACAGGCTACCCAAACACAAAAAAAGGTGGTTCGGGAAGAACTTGAGACCATGCTCGAAATGGGCATCGTCGAGGAGTTCCACAGTGACTGGAGCAGCCCGGTGGTCTTGGTACCCAAGGCCGATGGGTCGCTCCGGTTCTGTGTGGACTATAGAAAAGTCAATGCGGTGTCTAAATTCGACACGTACCCAATGCCTCGTATTGATGAGTTGCTCGATCGACTCGGCACGGCTCGCTTTTATTCGACACTGGATTTGACGAAGGGATATTGGCAGATCCCCTTAACTCCACTATCCTGAGAAAAAACGGCCTTTTGCACACCATTTGGTTTACACCAATTCATCACACTTCCGTTTGGGCTGTTTGGGGCGCCCGCTACGTTTCAGCAGCTGATGGACAGGGTCCTCCACCCCCACGCCACCTATGCGGCCGCCTACCTCGACGACATCATATATAGTAATGACTGGCCGAGGCACCTTGAACACCTAAGGGCCGTCCTTAGGTCGCTGAGGCGAGCGGGTCTCACAGCCAACCTGAAGAAGTGTGCAATTGGGTGGGTGCAAGTACGGTATCTGGGCTTCCACTTGGGCAATGGGCAGGTGCATCCCCAAATTAACAAGACCGCAGCAATTGCGGCCTGCCTGAGGCCCAAGACAAAAAAGGGGGTGAGACAGTTCCTGGGGCTGGCTGGCTATTATCGTAGGTTTATACCTAATTATTCGGACGTCACCAGCCCACTGACTGATCTCACTAAAAAGGGGGCACCAGATCCGGTCCAGTGGACGGAGCAATGCCAGCGGGCTTTTTCTGAGGTAAAGGCTGCACTGTGTGGGGGGCCACTGTTACACTCCTCTGACTTTTCTCTCCCCTTTATGTTGCAGACCGATGTGTTGGACAGAGGGCTGGGGGTGGTTTTGTCCCAGGAGTTGGAGGGGGAGGACCGCCCTGTCCTGTACATCAGCAGGAAGCTGTTGGTGCGTGAGGGGCACTACAGCACCATAGAGAAAGGGTGTCTGGCCATCAAGTGGGTGGTCCTCGCCCTCCGGTACTACCTGCTGGGGCGCCTTTTCACCCTCTGTTCAGACCACGCGCCCCTCCAGTGGCTCCACCTCATGAAGGATGCCAACGCGCGGATCACCCGTTGGTATCTGGCACTCCAACCCTTTAATTTCAAGGTGGTCCACAGGCCGGGGGCACAGATGGTCATGGCAGACTTCGTCTCCCATCGGGGGGGGGGGGGAGTCGGCTGCAGGCCAGACGACCGCCCGGCCTGAGTCGGGCGGGGGCGTGGTCAAGCGCGGGTCTGTGACAGGAGGGCAGAGTCAGGGAAGGTAAGTGGCAGAATCACTACACCTGAGAGCAATTAACCTGTTTGTGTGTCTTCCCAGTGACCGCGCCCTACTTAAGGAGGGAGAGCGAGAGCAGAGGGGCTCTCTCCCGAACCAGACGGCTGATGTGTGTGCGTGTGTGAGAGTGTTTGCGACTGAAAAGTGCAAATAAAGAGTTTTGTGAACTTAGTTCTGGCCTGCCGTCTTCTGTGCTCCGCCCATACATAGGAACTGCCACAGCAGGATTCCCAGACGGTTGGCGGTGGCAGAGCAGATCAGGTTCCTGTCCGCCCCTGAGTCGACGAGGGCCTGGAGATGGTGATGCTGCTTGTCGTGGATGACGATGACCAGGAGTAACGGTCGATCAGCAAGGGGCTGGTTCTGAGCGTTGCCCACCAGGGCCCCTTGATTCGCTGGTGGTCTCATTCCCTTTAGCGGGCAGACTCTGCAGATGTGTCCTCGCTGACCACAGTAGAAACAGGCCCCTGTGCTCCACTGGTGCGGTCGTTCCTCTGCTGACACCCGTACCCAGTCTACCTGCATGGGTTTGACGGATGAGGCGGAGAGGAGGTGTAGCTGGGGCGGGTCTTCTCTCTCCTCTGTTGCTGGAAGCAGGCGTCGATACAGTTGGCAAGATCAATGAGATTGGAGAGGTCTGACTGCAGTTCCCATGATACCAGTTCATCCTTAATGGCGTCAGACAAGCCATGCAGGAATGCGTCAACCTGGGCGCTCTCGTTCCAACCGCACAACGCCACCAACGTCCGGAACTCGATGGCGTAGTCCGAGGTAGACTGGGACCCCTGCCACAGCTCCATGAGTTCCCTAGCCACCTCCCAGCCGGACAGAGAGCAGTCAAAAGTTTGCCCCATCTCCTCAGAGAAATCTTTGAAACTGGAGCAACAGGGAGCATCAGCGTCCCAGACTGCTGTTCCCCACTCCCTGGCCTTGCCGGTGAGGAGCGTGATGATATGCCACCCGGGAGCATTCTGTGGGGAAGGTCAGAGGTTGCAGCTCCATGATCAATGAGCATTGAGATAGGAACAATCTGCAAGTACCTGGCTGTCCATCGTAGGGCTGAGGTGCTGGGAGTCTCAGTTTGCAGAGAAAGGCAGTAGCAGGAGCTGAAGTTGGAGATGGCTGGGTAGGCACGGCTTGATAGCACTGCATCTGTGTGGTGAGGAGGTTGAGTGAGTTGGACAGGGTGGCGAGGTTCTGAGTGATCTGCTGGAGGTCTTGTTGATGGGTCCCGAGGAGAGTCCCTTGTTGTTGGATGGCTGTTCTCAGATGGGCAAGTTCCACTGGATCCATGTTGGCCAGAACATACGGTTATGGGTGGTGGAGGTGAAGTTTGGATCTAGAAGCAGAAAAACGCACAACAGACAGTAATCCAATAAATAAGGTGATTTAATCCAGGGGGAAAAAGGGCGTGGCAAGAAGGTAGCAAAAACAGGACAAAAACACAAATGGCAAAAATAGTCCGAGTAACAAGAGACAAAAACACGAGACAGGTAAGGACAAAAACACTAAAGCAAAAACCATGAACAAGAAAAAACCCTTGGTGCAAAAAACATGAACTAGAAAAATAGCGGCGGGGGGGGGGGGGAGACATGAAAAGCATGAACAGCACAGAAACAGCTAGAGAAAACAAACAAGACATTCTGGCAAAGTCAGAGTCTGAGAACGGCCTTTAAATAAGCAGTGGTGAAAACCAGGAGTTCAGGTGGGATGGAATTCCTGTCCCGGATCCGGATCGGCGCTGGTGTGGGAGATCCGTAATCTCCGGAGTATGACATGTTCATTACAACATTTTCCTAAACTTGATTAAAACATTTCCCAGAATTCCATGCATTCACAACAGGTGAAGGTTTATAATCTAGGAATATAAATGAAGGCCAATTCGGGTTGATGGTGTAAAACTGGAGATTTTGGCCTGGTTAGATTAGAGAGATTTTTGTTTGACTTTGGATTGCTTTTTGTGTATGATATTGGGCTGTTTTGGGAATCTGATTTGTGTATGAATCTGGACTGTTCTGAGAATCTGATGTGTATTAACTCTTGACTGCAATATTAGCACAGATTTGAAATCTCTATTAAACTGGAAATGATGTTTCTGAGAAGACCTCTGTAAAGGATAATTTTGGTAACCAATTCTGACAACTTCAGGTAACCACAGTGAAGTCTGTAAGCATTGTGGTATACCTGTTCATGGATTCAACCAAGCAATTTCAAACTTGAAACGACATCTTCAGGTGAATACTCGTACTGGTTGTGGGCTAAGCAATTTTAAAATACACAAGGATCCTACACAAGTTAAAGATTTCATATCCATTTTTAATAAATGTTGATGTATGGTTATTTACCAATCCAAACAAATTACTTCTGTTTGTTGTTGCATGTGTAAAATTGTGCTTTTGTGAATGGATTCATTAATGACTCATTGAATGACTGACTTATTATTTTGTGGTTTGAGACATATTGTGGTAACATTTTCCAAGTCAAGTTGGTATAAATAGTATTTTCAAATCCTTATCATGGTACCAGGGTCAGTTATATACTTTTCACTCATCATTCATCAATTGTTAAAGTACTCAGATTTATTTAATTTATGTTTCACCAACTATTTTTCATACATCACTTGATATCTGTAAGCGACCATAAATATCGAAAGAGTCAAATGTGTGTCACTACATGTAATCTCAAATAAATGCTCAGAAACTGCAATAAATAAATCTCATCTCATTATCTCTAGCCGCTTT
Source organism: Neoarius graeffei (assembly GCF_027579695.1). Classification (NCBI taxonomy): domain Eukaryota; kingdom Metazoa; phylum Chordata; class Actinopteri; order Siluriformes; family Ariidae; genus Neoarius; species Neoarius graeffei. The sequence continues at coordinate 37,116,572 of NC_083580.1, forward strand.
ATCCTGTTCTACAGGGTTGCAAGCAAGCTGGAGCCTATCCCAGCTGACTACGGGCGAAAGGTGGGGTACACCCTGGACAAGTCGCCAGGTCATCACAGGGCTGACACATAGACACAGACAACCATTCACACTCTCATTCACACCTATGGTCAATTCAGAGTCACCAGTTAACCTAACCTGCATGTCTTTGGACTGTGGGGGAAAACGGAGCACCCGGAGGAAACCCACGTGGACACGGGGAGAACATGCAAACTCCACACAGAAAGGCCCTCCCCGGCCACGGGGCTCGAACCCAGACCTTCTTGCTGTGAGGCGACAGTACGAACCACTACACCACCGTGCCGCCCTGCAATAAATAAATAAATAAATAAATAGGAGTTTGACAGCATTTCTTTGAATTGAATTCCGCTTCCTGAAACTTCAATTCCAATTCAGTTTCCTGTAATTGTTTAATTTCAAATCCATGTACTGTAGCTGCTGCTAATGAGTTAGTTTAGCAACATGTCAGTTCAATAGCAAGGTAGTTGTTGTTCAGCTATGATTTGTTTAAGTTGACAAAGATGTTGCTTTCTCTAGGGATTTCAAAGGTTAAAGCAGGAAGTATGAATGGGGGATGTGAGAGCAAGCCGTGTTTGCACTTCACTTTGCTTGGTTCCTTGTTTAGCTTTTGTTTCCTTTTCTGGTGTCACAACTACCACCCTTATCAACTCCGATCTGGAGTTGATTTGCATTTTATCAAGCTCTGAGCTTTTCTGGAATCTTACATTATTTGTAACATTTTGCCATGTTGTACACAGATTTAAAGGAAATTTTTATTTATTTAGATTGAAATAGAAAATAATCAAACAGTAAAAGGCTTCCACGGAATGTGTATATCTATGGTTTCCTACAGGAAACTGTGGCTTCTGTTGCCTGACTGACTCTCAAAAAGAAAAGTTAGTTTTTCTGGTAGCATATGTTACTAATGTTCTAATGTATTTGAGGTACAAGCATTCTTTGTGTAACCCTCCCCAGTTTTGATTTGTGTGTGAATGCATGTGCCATGAGTCTGCTGCGCTTGCACAGGCTTTCAGTGAAATGGAAGAATTGGCTGTTTGGCCAGGAATCAGAAGTGCTTGCTGACTCTGCTGCCTTGCAGGTGGGGAACGTGAGCAATGATGAGGACAGCTATTTGAAACGGCATTCACAGCAACACTGTCATAACCCGCAAGCAATGCAAGATCGAATCACACATACTCTGGAGCCTGCAAGCTCACCCATGGTAAGACTCCAGCACTTATTGTTTACTCTCATGCCTAGTGAAATAAAGGGAGCAGTTTTATCTGTGCGTCAGACTCCTTACTCATTTCTTTTGGTCACATAAGGCAAAATAAATTAAAACCTATGCACCTAATGCATCTGGCTCACATGTAAATTTGCTTTGCTCCACAACAAAACTGTATGCACACACTTGAAATCCTGTTGCTCTCATGCAGACTTGTACAAACTTTGTGTGTGAGAGAGAGAGAATATGAACTAGCTTGTTTGTGTACATTTAGTGTCTGCATGTTTTAGGTTTTCATTGATTCAGTAACACTGGCAACAGCCATCAACCAATAAAAATGTGTTTCAACCTTTTTAAAGTCTGTTGGGCATCGCATTGAGTTAGCACAAAATCTTTTAGTTAAAATCTGTGGCAAGCTAAGTGATTATAGCCTAGGTCACAACCGGACGTACGATTTTTTTTGGCCGTGGGATTTTTGACGTTTCCCAAATCGCTGCGTTTTTTTTGTTTGTGGAGAAAGACGCACGTTGGCCGTAAGTTTGTCTTGCAACCTGAAAAAAAACGTAAGTGCCCGTAGAGTTTGTTTGACATGACAAAGAACCTCTGCGGCCGGTCTGCGGCCAGTCTACGGCTCGAAAATCAGCACGTCACACGCGCGCCCTCCGAGTGTTTCTTGTGTTTTTTGCACGTAGACCGGCCGTAGGAGCACGTACGGCCAGTTGTGACCGAGGCTTAAGGCAGGGGTTTTTTTCCGTCTTTAATCCAGAACATGGTCTTTCAATTTAAGAAAAGTATTTATTCATGTTCAGATGTTTTCCCTCAAAACTTGCACCCTCTCTCAAATTGCCCCTGCTCTTGTGCAAATTTGTTCTGCTGCTGCTCAAAAAAACCTGTGGTCGTTCTCAAATAACCCCTGCTCACACTTGCACTGCTTTTGTGTGCTCAAATATTTCTGCACACTCTTGGATTTTGATAGTACAACCCTATCAAAATTCACCAAAAGCAGAATGCAAATTATGATGTTGACCAGTGAAATCATCATTGCCTCCTTGGGTGTGTTTGCTTTACTTGCAGACATTTACTGTTTAACAGGGTTCATCCACTCCCACCATCCAGTGCCTTATTACAAGCGAAGTTTATGGACTTGTTTTCTTGTTGGACTTTTGGAATTATACCAGTGTCATTCAATTTATATATATATATATATATATATATATATATATATATATATATATATATATATAAAACGGGTCCCAAGAGTGGTATCACAGTAATAAAGATAGTACCTGGAAAACAGGTGGATAAAATAAGGAGATGACACAGGCTACTGCTTTCCAGTTCTTCATCCAAAGTGCATCTATTTATTTACTTAAAATCATGTCAAAGTATCTATGTGCAATAATTCTCGTCTGTGCGTTTCAGCAGTAAACGTTCATTAAAATTATATTTATGTATATCATACAAATACATTCATATTGTCATTCCATAACACCACACACACATGTATCCCAAAACCATTCATACATTCACATTTTCACCTTTACACCAGTGAGAATAGGCCACTGTGACTGAATAGTGCAATGACATGGAAATTCCAGTGTATTTAAGTAAAGGCTACCTGTAGCTGCCTAACAAACCACTTCACTAAACATTCATACTGAATAGAATTCCACAAGGTAGCAAAAGTCTGAGAATAGCTCATATAAAGATTCAGTTCATTACTATAAAACACTTAACCCGTTTAAATTTACATATAAAACAGCAATATTAATGTATCAGAGACACTAGTACATAACTTATATACTCAATCAATATATTCTAGATGAAAATCATTCAGTATCATAGCTTAGTAGGCTATACATTCATTACTAAAAGATAACTGTTATATCAAAACTGTTTCTTAACATATTCAGTCTTCATACTTTACAAAACACTATTCCTTGTATCAATATATCTATTTATACTTGTATATTTTATCAAAATAATCATGTCTTATGACCAGTGTGTATTTATCTATTGATATTCTTGAAACTTCGTCAAATTCTGTATTTTATAACCAGTGTGTCTTAACTTATTTATACTAATCAAACATCATAAAATATCCATTTCATAACAGCAGTGGGTGAACTTATTTATACTCATTAAACTTCATGAAATAATTGTGTCTAAAAATAGTGTCCGGGAGCTTGCAACGCTATGTTAGCAGTTAGCTATGTGAATGCCAATAGGATCTCAAAGGATCCAGTTAGCTAAAAGATGGCAGCTAACCGTCTGAAGCGCTTCAGTTTGCCACCACAGATACTGTAGCTCACAAGACGGCAGCTGAACGTTTACCTCAGCTAGCCGCTTCATACAATGGCAAACTTTCTAATATAACTTTTATATATAAAAGTTCAAAATAACACAAAAACAAGTTATCAAACAAACATCAGTCAAGAGTTGCAAACACCATAACATGGGCAGGGGTTTACCCAGTACTAACCTGTAAAACAGGTGGATAAAATAAGGAGATGACACAGGCTACTGCTTTCCAGTTCTTCATCTAAAGTGCATCTGAGGGGAGAGTGGTGGTCCGCCCCCTTAGCAACCCGGACGCAACTGCTCCTCCTGTGTCACGCACTTAATTAAAACTGAAAACAATATTTGTAAAATCACGTATTGTAATACACAATTTCAGTAATATATACAATACTTATGGCACCCTTGTCAAAGATGGGTATACAGGGTTATGAAAAAAATAATGTTAAAGTAATGTTAGTAGAGTTGAAAGCCAATTGACGTTTTAACATCACTGCCTGCAGTATGCAATTATGTAAAAAGACTAAGTGGCTATGGGCAGGAATGCACCTGTGTCACATCCGTTTTGTCCAATATTTTTATTTGCTAACTTTGGTTAAACAAACTTGCTTGCCAGAAAAGCAAAAATGAACATAAATTATCCATGTTTCTTTCATTTTCACCTGTTAAATGAAAGGCTGTGCAGAAAGGCTGGAATTCTAACCTTTCATCCATGAAGCAGAGAGAGCCAGTTGGAGCAAAACACTTGAACTGTGGAACCCTGTTTAAATCACAATATTGCAATATTATAATATTCAGAATATTATAATGCTTAACTGAGCATTGTAATTGTTTTTAATATCATTATTTGTTTGCCGTGTGCTTTTTTAGTAGTCTGTGTATACATAGGCTGTTAGCATTGATTTGTTTTTGTCTGTTTAGATGTGGTGTAGCTGTGGTTTGTTTTATGTGTTTTATTGTAATGTAACTTTTTAGCCGCCTATCTTGGCCAGGACTCCCTGGAAGAAGAGTTATTGTAACTCAATGGGACCATTTCCTGGTTAAAGAAAGGTTAAATAAAATAAAATAAAAAAAAATTATTATTATTATTGCAATATTATTTCCGTAACATTGCAATAACATTGCAATGTTGCAACATCTTTAAAGTCATACTCTTATTCCAGTGAATATTTCCCACCTGTAAAGACAGCAGGCTGGCAGCTGTTTTCTCCCTATCTGCAGGCGCTCTTCGCTGCTGAAAAGGCACTGCCCCACTCTCCACACCGAAAGCAAACAGTGGCAGTTCAGTACCATGGACAGACAGCACCACACACATACACAGGGAGGAGTGGCCAAACACAGCGCAACTGGCAACTACTAATTATGGCATGTGCATTCACCCTCCAGGAGCTTGCAGCAAAGTATATAAGGGCAGCACACAGCAAAGCATGTGATTACCTCCACCTGAACGCTCCTTCTGATGATCTGGGTTCTCTCACTCTGATACCAGTTCAGACAATGCTCTCACCCATTGGAAGACGAGATGAGAGCTTCCTCTTCACAGTAAGGCAAGCTCATCACTTCTAACCTCCTAGGACCTTCCTCACCCACTTCTCACTTGGATCACCACTTGCACACCGCAGGCTCAGTCCACTAAAAGAGAAGAAAAATAAAAACCCACCCATTTTGCACTTCATGCCTGTTGTCAGTCTGTGTGTCACTCCCTGCCACTAGGGGCATTACACTGGTGGAGAATGCTGACAGGACACACAGAATCTGGCAACCAGGCCATGGACCCCATGGTGAGGCATCTCCCCAACTTGAATGTGCAGCAGGGACAGATGTTCCAGGAGTGGGCCCACAGCCTTCACAGTGTTGCCCAGGAGCTTCTGAGCATTTGGGGAGCGCCATCACCCTGGCTCATGCCTTGGCCCTGATGAGGATCTCTCAACCCTGTGGAAGCCTGACTGTCACCAGTGTGACTGGAGATGTGAAAGAGGTCCCTGCTGCAGAGGTCTAGATAAGGGGCCCCAAAGAGGTGAGTGGCTGATAATGGGCGGTCTAATCCCTGATCTCTCTGTGCCTCTCCTCGTAGGTAGAAACTTGCTGGGGTTTCCTGCCTCCATGGCTGCCCCAGAGAGGAGGAGGAGGAGAAAGAAGAGTGCCAGAAGATTGCTGCAGCAGTCACAGTGTGCCCTGCCAGCTGCTTCTGGAACCACGGTCTTAGCCGAATGAGAGACATCAGCTGCTGAAGCTGATGCTGAAGGTGAGCCCTCCCTACCCCCTAACCCTTTCTCAGCTTTGTCAACAGGCTTTGTCAACAAGGACATTTTGGGAGAGAGCAAAAGGAGGACAACCAGCTGAAGCACTGCTGGGCCAGGTGCTACAGCTCAATGAGGAGAGCCTGCATCCCAATCAGGAGCTGCCCCAGCTTACTTTCTGGTGAAGAGGGGATTACTATTACTACCACTGCAATTGCCAGGTCAAGCTCTATGACCTCATAATCATCCCTTGGGCAAAGATCGACTCCGTTATGCACCTGGCTCATGCCCATCTGCTAGGCTGCCACCTGGAACCAGTTCCACTGGCCAGGAATGGTGGCTGAGGTGCACAGCTTTTGCCAATGGTGACCCCTGTGCCAGAGGATATCGCCTTGCAGGCAAGCCCCAGCTCCGGCGATCCCTCTTCCCATCTACGGGGTACCTTTCAAGCAGTTGGGCATGGATCTCATAGGGCCTCTGCCAAAGTCCTCCCATGACCACAGGTACATCCTGGTGATCGCCAGCTATACCACACGATACCCAGAGGCCATCCCTCTCTGCAAGGCTACCTTGAAAAACATTGCCCAAGAGCTGATGTTCCTGTTCAGCAGAGTTGGAATCCCTAAGGATCTGCTCATGGACCACGGGATCCCTTTCATCTCCAGACTCATGAAGGATTTATTTTGGCTGCTGTAGGTCAAACTTGTCAAAGCCTCAGTCTACCACCCTCAAACAGATGGCCGGGTGAAAAGGCTAAAGCCGATGCTTAAATGGATGTTGAAAAGGATGGTAAATGAAGATGGCTGGAACTGAGACCTTCTCCTCCCCTACATCTTTGCCATGTGGGAGACTCCCCAGGCCTCTACAGGGTTCAAGCCCTTCGGAGCTCCTCTTTGGCCAATGACCCAGGGGCCTACTGGACACTGTTAGGGAAGTCTCGGAGAAGCAGCCATCCCTATTCTGCTCCTTCATTGACTACATTCAGGACATGCAAGAATTGATTGAGAGTGTCCCCCATCATACAAGAACACATGTGGGCAGCCCAGAGGAACAGGAAAGGGTCTACAACCTGCTGGCCCAGCCATGAGAGTTCCATCCTGGAGACCATGTGCTCCTGCTCCTCCCCAGTGCAAGCTGCAAGTTCTTTGCTTGCTGGCAAGGCCCCCATGTTGTCCAGGAGCAAGTAGGTCCTCTGAACTACCCCCTGCAGCATTCAGGTAAGAGAACCCTCGGCCAAATCTATCATATTAACTTATTGAAACAGTGCCCATGCTCTCAGCCTTCTGTCTCCCCCACAAGTCCCACCACACCAAAGCAGGTCTACAAAGGCAAGGATTTAACATCTGCCCAGCTGCAAGAGCTGAGGGAACTGGAGGATCAGTTTAGGAGCATGTTCTCTGCAGAGACTGGGCAGACTCGCCTCCTGCAGCATGACCTCAAAACCCAGGAATAGTCATCCAACAGTAACATTACCGAGTCCCAGAGGTCCAATGCTAAGCTACAGAGGTGGAAATAGTCTGGATGCTTCAGGAGGGATCATCAAGGAATCCACCAGCCCCTAGTCAAGCTCCATTTCATCGTACCCCAGCCCAATGGAAACCTCTAGCTCTATAATGACTTCTGGAGGCTGAACAAGGTGTTTGAGTTCAACAGCTACCTCCTTCCATGAGTGAATGACCTCATAGAGTGCCTAGGGAGGGCCAGGTTCATCTCCATGCTCAACCTCACAAAAGGGTACTGGCAGGTGGCCCTCTCCAGAGAGGCACAGCCCAAGATGGCCTTTAACATCCAATTGGGACTTTGACAATACCGGGTCTTTCCCTTTGGGCTCCATGGGGCACCACCAACATTCCAGAGGTTAATGGACATTGTCCTAAGGCCTTTTCACCCCTCATCAGGCCTCATCATCCCAATGCCACTGTCTACCTGAATGACAGCTATCCAGTCCACCAGCTGGCAAGATCACCTTTGCCACCTTAGGGAAGTGCTGGGTCGACTCTGCAATGTGCAAGTGGTGGCAAATTCCAAGAAATGTCACCTAGGGCTGACCAAGGCACAGTACCTGGGGTACTGTATTGGCCAGGGGCTCCTGAAGCCCCAAGAAAAGAAAACCAAAGCCATCCACCTTTATCCCCATCCAACCGCCAAGAAAAAGGTATGTGCCTTTTTGGGGCTGGCTACTACCGGCAGGTTGTGCCTAACTTTGCCTCTGTAGCTTCTCCCCTCCCAGAGCTTACCAGGAAGGGGAGCTCAAGAAGATCTGCTGGACACCCATGGCTGAGGTAGCATTCCAGACCCTCAAAAACTACCTTCATGATCTCCCCAGTCCTGAGGAACTCTGACTTCCAGCATCCCTTCCTGGTACACAGGGATGCATCGGAAATGGGCCTAAGAGCCCTGCTGTTACAAGACTTCAAGGGAGAGGAGCACCCCATCTACGTTAGCTCGAAGCTGACTCCTGCTGAGCAAATGTATGCAGTGGTGGCGTGAAAAGCCCTTTCCATCAAATGGGCCGTCAAGGAGCTCCTATTATTTGGCAGGCAGGCATTTCACCCTGGTCAAGAACCATGCCTTTCTGCAGTGGATGGCCAAGGGGAAAAAACACAGTAAAGTAACCCACTGGTTTCTTTCCCTCCAGGGCTTCTCATTCCAAGTACAACACCAGGCAGGAGCCCGCAATGACAGTGCAGACGGCCTCTCGTGATGGCATAGCAGTAGCAGTTCAGTACCATGGACAGGAGACAGACACCCCCCCCCCCCCACACACACACACACACGGGGAGGAGAGACCAAATACAGTGCAGCTGGCAGCAACTAATTATAGTATGTGCTCCCTCCAGGAGCTTGCAGCAGAATATATAAGGGCTACATGTGGCAAAGCACATGAGTACGTCCACCTGAATGCTTGTTCTGGGTTCTCTCTCTCCGATAGCATTTCAGATGACCTTCTCACACACTGGAAGGATGAGAAAGCTGCCTCTTCACAGTAAGGCAAGCCCATCACTCCTTACCTCCTGAGACCTTTCTCACGTGAATCATCACTTCCATGCTGCAGGCTCACTCCAATAAAAGAGAAGAAAACTAAAAACTCACCCATTTTGCACTTCACATCTGTTGTCAGTGTGTTTGTGTCACTCCCTGTTGCACACCTCTACATATCAAACCATGCTAGAAAAATGGCCCCTTAACAGGATAGCACTATCAGGCCACCAGTTGTCACCCATGTGTATATACTGATTTTTTAATATATTTTGGTTATTAATGTGATATCTTCAGTTCGCAAAGGTTTTATTTTTATTATTATTATTTTTAAACACAGTCCAGAACTCAATTAGAGATTTTACTTGGACAGTGCTGAAAAATGTGTTGATGTACAGTTAAGGTCAAAATTATTAGGCCCCATGAAATTTTGGAACATTACTATAAAATTCTCCCCAAAATTTGTAACACTGATGTAATTTTAAAATATCAACCATTCACAAGTCTTATTCCATAGTATCTGGTTCATTTTGGAATGTAAGATTAATATTTAAGTATCCTTAATCTCAAATATAGTGAAAAATGGGGTGGTCAAAATTATTAGCCCCCATGCAATTTTCTTGCTTTTAAAACACACACGACCAGCCTATCAGCTTTCAAGCCACACCTGTGCAGTCAATTAGCTCCCAGACAACACCTGAACATCCAATCAGCATTGATTGTTACTTAAGGGACTCGAAGGAACAGGCCTAGAGGCAGTTGAACACATTTCTGAGAGGGGTCTGCATTTAAAGCCATGCCAAAGACAAATGAAATCACTCTGGACCTCAGAAAGAAAATAGTTGAGGCCCATACCAAGGGGGAAGGCTATACTGTCATTTCTAGACACTTCACAGTCTCTAGAACAGCTGTGCGATGCGTCATTGCAAAGTACAAGGAGTTCCATTTTGTGCGTAACAAACCTGGGTGTGGACGAAAATGCAAATTATCTCAATCCCAAGAGAGAAAAATCATCAGGGATGTTGGCAAGACTCCCCACACATCCACCAAAATGATTGTTGCTGACTTTGCATCTGGGGTTGAGGTCTCAAGGAAGACCGTAGAGAGGGCTCTTCATCGTGGAGGGCTCCAAGGTCATTGCCCAAGAAAAACCCCATTACTCCAAAAGCGGCATCTCAAAGCCAGACTGAACTTTGCTCATGCACATTTGAAAGTTAAAGATGAGTTTTGGAAGTCTGTCCTTTGGTCTGATGAGACTAACCTGGAGCTGTTTGGGCACATGGATGTTGCTTTTGTTTGGTGAAAGAAGGGCGAGGCCTACAACACCAAAAATACAGTTCCCACAGTGAAACATGGTGGTGGGAGCATCATGTTATGGGTCTGTTTTGCTGCCTCAGACACAGGGAGCCTTGTTCAGGTGCATGGGATCATGAAAAAGGAAGATTATGTTGACATTTTGAGGGATAACATCAAGACATCTGCTCTTAGTCTAGGCTTAGGTCGCCGCTGGATCTTTCAGCATGATAATGACCCAAAGCACACATCAAATGTGGTCCAAAACTTCCTTAAGGACACCAAAATCAAGGTCCTGGAGTGGCCTGCACATTGCCCAGACCTCAATCCCATTGAGAATCTATGGCACATGCTCAAAACAAAAGTCCATGCCCAAAAACCATGCAATTTGGACCAGCTGGAGGTCTTTGCCAAGGAAGAATGAGCCAAAATACCTACAGAGACATGTGCCAACCTTGTAAAGGACTATCCAAAGAGGTTGATGTCAGTTGTGGCACAGAAAGGGTACACTATTGATTGCCAGGGGGCTAATAATTTTGACCATGTCATTTTTCTGTTTTCTTGTTACAAGTCAGAGCATGAATAAAATATTATCATCAAACTTGGTGACCGGCGGCACGGTGGTGTAGTGGTTAGCGCTGTCACCTCACAGCAAGAAGGTCCAGGTTTGAGCCCCGTGGCCGGCAAGGGCCTTTCTGTGTGGAGTTTGCATGTTCTCCCCGTGTCCGCGTGGGTTTCCTCCGGGTGCGCCGGTTTCCCCCACAGTCCAAAGACATGCAGGTTAGGTTAACTGGTGACTCAAAATTGACCGTAGGTGTGAATGTGAGTGTGAATGGTTGTCTGTGTCTATGTGTCAGCCCTGTGATGACCTGGCAACTTGTCCAGGGTGTACCCCGCCTTTCGCCCGTAGTCAGCTAGGATAGGCTCCAGCTTGCCTGCGACCCTGTAGAACAGGATAAAGCGGCTAGAGATAATGAGATGAGATGAGAACTTAGTGACCATTCTGTCTTTTCTCTTTTGGAATCATATAAACTATACACATTTTTGGAAATTGTCATTTTCATGGATAAACAAAGGGTTATATCTGATTTCACAAAGGGGGCTAATAATTTTGACCTTAACTGTAGTATTAGATGAGAGTCATGCTTGTAAAAATGGCACACGTGAATAGATGATGGTCAACTGGGGAAAAAAGATGGATGAAAAGTTGGAAAAGGAGAGTGGAAAAGTAAATTGATACTTTTTTTTTTTTGTACAGGAAACAAGATGCTTCTAGTATAACATGAGGTAGTCGGATCTATTCAATCATTCCTGCATCTAACTATTTGGATCATAACACCTTGTAGGGTAGATGATGTGGGAAAGTTATTACTATCAAATTAAATATTGGAAACTATTTTTAAAATAATAATTCTATTAAATGGGGCACAGGTCCAAAGGATGAAATTATCTCACAGTGAGACGTCTTAATGATTGCATCAAAATAAGTAATAATTAAGTAATAACTTACCTAGTATCAGAATATTTGATTGAGATTAAATTACATGAATCTGATGATAGTTTGTAGAACTCATTTGTGACTAGGGAGAAACACAAAAGTCTAAAAGGTTTAATAATTCAATAATGTTCTTTATATAGTCCTTTCTGAAAGTATTAGAATAGAAAGGTCACTTCTTCTGTACAATAAAGAGTCAAGTCAAGTCAACTTTGTCAAATATGCTATACATGCTTGACATACAGCACAGATGAAATTTCAGTCTTCTCTGACCCACGGTGCAAACAGGCAATGCAATAAATAAAAATAGAATTGAAAAAAAAAACAATGATATAAACAGTATAAACACTCTAGATAGGAACTAGACATAGACTAAACACTCAGACAATATAAACAGTATAAATAAACAGTATAAAAACTAGATAAGAACAAGACATAGACTAAACACTCAGACAATATAAACAGTATAAACACTCTAGATATGAACTAGACGTTGACTAAACACACACACACACACACACACACACACACACACACACACACACACACACACAAATTGGTTCAAATAACCAAACAGTCAAGGGCACTTGAGGTATAGCAGGTAAACATGAAATAAGCAGTATAAACAAACTAGCAGCTGTTAAGATGAGGTAGTGCAGAATAGTGCAAATGAGCGAGGTAAAGTGAGATGTGCAGTCCCTGAGTTCAGTGTGTTAATGAACGATGAGATGTATGTATGTGTGTGTGTGTGTGTGTGTGTGTGTTGGGGGGGAAACTGTGAGGATGACATGTCTGATGCTGAAGGGGGGTGTGCGAGCAGAATCTGTGGCAGGGGCAGAGGGGGGAGGAGGGGCAGAACAGGGAGGGAGTTGAGCCTCCTGACTGCCTGGTGAAAGAAATTGTTCTTGAGCCTGCTGGTTTTGGCCCGGAGACTCTGCAGTCTCCTCCCCGACGGCAGCAGGCTGAAGAGGCTGTGAGATGGGTGGGTGGGGTCACCTGCAATCCTGATGGCCTTGCGGGTGAGGCGGGAGTTATAAATATCCATTAGAGAAGGGAGAGAGACACCAATGATCCTCTCAGCTGCTCTCACAATGCACTGCAGAGACTTGCAGCAGGACACGGTGCAGGCGCCGTACCACACAGTGATGCAGCTGGTCAGAATGTTCTCGATGGTGCCTCTGTAGAAAGTGTGCATGATGGGGGCCGGGGCTCTTGCTCTCCTCAGTTTGCAGAGGAAGTACAGACACTGTTGGGCTTTTTTGGCCAGTGATGCGGTGTTGTTGCTCCAGGACAGGTCTTCAGAGATGTGCACACCCAGAAACTTGGTGCTGCTCACCCTATCCATTGCAGCACCGTCGATAGATAGTGGAGCATGCTGGGTGTGCTCTCTCCTGAAGTCCACAACAATCTCCTTCGTCTTCTCCACGTTCAGACGGAGATTGTTGTCCTTGCACCACATGGCCAAGCAGCTCACCCCACTCCTGTAGATAGTCTCATCGCCATTGTTGATGAGACCCACCACAGTCATGTCATCCGCAAACTTAATGAAGAGATTAGAGCTGGATGTTGGTGTGCAGTCATGGGTCAGCAGAGTGAAGAGGAGGGGGCTTAGCACACATCCTTGGGGGGGCCCTGTGTTCAGTGTGATGGTGCTGGAGGAGTTGCTGCCGACCCGTACAGTCTGTGGTCTCCCCGTCAGGAAGTCCAGCAGCCAGTTGCACAGGGAGGTGTTGAGTCCCAGCTGGTCCAGTTTATGAATGAGTTGCTGAGGAATGATTGTGTTGAATGCTGAGCTAAAGTCTATGAACAGCATTCTGACATAGGAGTCTTTTGTCTCCAGGTGGGTGAGGGCTGAGTGGAGGGCAGTGGAGTGGCATCATCGGTCGAACAGCTGGACTGATATGCAAACTGGAAAGGATCCAGGGCAGGGGGGAGGGCAGACTTGATATGCCTCATGACTAGCCACTCGAAGCACTTCATGAGGATGGGAGTGAGTGCGACAGGGCGGTAGTCATTGAAGCAGGAGGGAGACGGCTTCTTCGGGACCGGGATGATGGTGGTGGTTTTGAGGCACGTGGGGACAACAGCCTGGCTCAATGAGATGTTGAAGATGTCTGTAAAGACATCTGTGAGCTCCTCGGCACAGTCTCTCAGGACATGACCAGGAATGTTATCAGGACCCGGGGCTTTTTGTGCATTTGTCGTCCTGAGAGCTCTCCTCACGCTGTCTGGGGACAGCGTCAACACCTGGTCGCCGGGAGGTGGTGGGGTCTTCTGTGCCGTGGTGCTGTTGTCTGCCTCAAAGTGAGCGAAGAAGTCATTCAACTGATTCAGCAGAGACGTGGAGTTGTCACAGGTCTGTGGCGAGGGCTTGTAGTCTGTGATGGTCTGAATCTCCCGCCACAGGTTCCTGGTGTCTCTGCTGTCATTGAAATGGTCAGCAATGTGCCTGGAATACTGTCTCTTGGCCACCCTGATGCCTCGTGGCAGATTGGCTCTAGCTGTCCTCAGGCCCACCTCGTCCCCAGCTCTGAAGGCAGCGTTCCGAGCCCACAGGAGCCTATAGACTTCCCCTGTCAGCCATGGTTTCTGATTGGCCTGAATGGAGATGGTTCTGGTGACCGTAACGTCGTCCATGCACTTCCTCATGTAGGCAGTGATGGTCTCCATGTACTCCTGGAGATCTGTGGTGGTGTTGTAGGTGGCCGCCTGTCTGAACATGCTCCAGTCAGTGGTGGAAAAACAGTCCTGGAGTGCCTCTGAGGACCCCTCTGGCCACACACGTATCTGTTTTGTAGTTGGTTTGGTGACTTTAACCAGCGGCCTGTATGCTGGCATTAGCATAACAGTGGAGTGATCTGAGGCCCCAAGGTGGGGGAGGAGTAGGGCTTTGTAGGCATCTTTATGCATGGTGTAAACATTGTCCAGAGTATTGTTTCCACGTGTAGGAAAGTTATGTCCATAGAGTTTTGGAAACACGCTTTTGGGGTTTGCATGATTGAAATCCCCAGCCAGGATGAGGAAAGCATCTGGGTGGGCTGTCTGCTGCTCACTGATATGCTGATAGAGTTCATTCAGTGCTTCACTCCTGTTGTTATTGGAGCCGGGAGGGATGTATAATGCTACCAGCAATATGGCTGTAAATTCCCTCGGCAGATAGAATGGCCGGCACTTAATAATCATAAACTCCACCAGAGGTGAGCAGTGTTTGCAGACCACAAGAGCATCACGGCACCAGGCATCACTGATGTAAACACAGAGTCCTCTGCCGCGAGTCTTCCCCCCCCCTCACTTAACGCTCTGTCTGACCGGTAGCATGTTAGCCGGGCTAGCTGAATGGCACAGTCCAGGACGCTGTCATTAAGCCATGTTTCCACAAACACAAGGACACAGCACTCACTCACAGACTTAAAAGATGAGCGGAGCAGGCGGACATAATCCAGCTTGTTGTCCAGCGAGTGTACGTTGGCCAGAGTGATGGTAGGGATAGCCGGCCGGTGAGGGCTAGCCACTAGCCTAGCTCGAATACCTCCACTCTTGCCTCTCTTCTGCTTCTGCATGTTCCGCCTGTGGCGCTTCCACTGCGGGCTGGATGCAGGAGTGGGGGTCGGTGATTGAGCAGACCTCCGGAGCAAACCATAGCCGCATAGCACTTCTGCATCTGCTGGATTTATATCCGTGAATATAGTTCTGCAGATGTCGAGCAGAAACTCACGGGAGTATGTGCGCCTTGAGACTAATGGACGCGACAAAGACGAACAGATACACACTGTTTTAAAACACAAAAAACACAAAAACACCATTCTGTCAGGACAGAGAGGAGCCGCTGCGTGTGTGCACACCACCATTTTTTAACCTCATGACATTTGAGTTTGAGGTCAAAAAATGAATAGATGATGATGGAGAAATTTTTCAGCTTTCATTCCCTGATATTTACATCTAGATATACAAAACAATTCAGAAAATGACACATTTTGTTTGAATGCACCCATCAGTCAAGTATAGTAGCAATAGTGTCATGGCTTGCATGGCTGTTACTGGAATTGTCATGATCCACCCCAGACTTCCACTCTGGAGATTTACTATCTAGTAAATCAGTTCAGCGCAGTATAATATAATATAGTTCAGCGCAATTCAGATCCGGGACGGGACTTCCATCTTGCCGGCATTCACTTCCTGGTCTGCTCTGCTGTGTATAAATAGGCCATTCTCGGAAGGGGACCTTGCCAGAACGTCTTGTCTGTTTCTCATGTCGTCTCTGTGCTATTTTTTGCTTCCTGGATTTTTGCTCTCTGTTTTGCCTAGTCTTAGCCACAGTTTTTTGCACTCACATTTTGTCAGTTTTTCATGTTTTTTGCACTACTTTTTTTTGCACTACGTTCATCATTTCACCAGCCAAGATCCAGATGGACCCCCTCAAGCTGGAGGCAGTCACTGACTGGCCCACCCCATCTTCGAGACGAGAGCTCCAGCGCTTCCTGGGGTTCACCAACTTTTACAGGCATTTCATCCGCAACTTCAGCACAGTGGCCAGACCTCTCTCAGCCCTGACCTCAACCAAGACCAAGTTCAAGTGGGGGGGAGGAAGCAGAGAAAGCCTTTTCCAGTCTCAAGCACAGGTTTACTACAGCACCCGTTCTCACCATACCTGATTCTACCAAGCAGTTTATCGTCGAGGTCAACGCCTCTGAATCAGGGGTTGGAGCCATCCTATCCCAGAGGGCCATTGACAGCAAGGTCCACCCATGCTCCTCCTTCTCCCGCCGGCTATCCTCAGCCAAATGAAACTACAACATCAGCAACCGAGAATGACTGGCTGTGAAACTAGCCTTGGAGGAGTGTAGGCACTGGCTTGAGGGGTCTGACTTCCTGTTCCTAGTCTGGACTGACCATAAAAACCTGGAGTACCTCAAGTCTGCCAAACATCTCAACTCTTGTCAAGCCCGTTGGTCTCTCTTCTTCTCCCGATTCAACTTCACGCTCTCCTACCGCCCAGGCTCCAAGAATGGTCTCACATTGCTCTGGACTTCATCACAGGACTCCCCAACTCAGGTGGCAATACATGCATCCTCACTGTCATTGACCGTTTTTCTAAGACCATCCATTTCATTTCTCTGCCCAAGCTCCCCTCAGCCAAAGAGACCGCAGAACTACTCATCCACCACGTTTTCCGCCTACATGGTCTGCCTACCGACATAGTTTCTGACCGGGGTCCTCAATTCACTGCACAGTTCTGGAGAGCCTTCTAGAAACTCATCGGGGCCACCTGTAGTCTCTCCTCAGGCTTCCACCCACAGACCAACGACCAGGCAGAAGGGGCTAACCAGGCTTTGGAGGTTGCACTCAGGTGCATGGCATCCAGGGATGCCAGTTCTTGGAGCAAGTACCTACCTTGGATCGAATACGTACATAACACTCTCCCTTCCTCTGCCACAGGTCTCTCTCAGTTCCAGTGCTCACTAGGGTACCAACCACCACTGTTCCCCAGCCAGGAGGAGGAGGTCGCCGTACCATCAGCCCAGGCCTTTATGCATCACTGCAGGAGAATGTGGGCATTGGCCCAGAGAAGACCCATTCACTCCGCACTCACATCCAAGAAGCAGGCCGACAAACGTTGCTCCAAGGCACTCACCTACCGAGTGGGTCAACGAGTTATGCTCTCCACATGCCACCTGCCACTTAGGGCCATCTCTTGCAAGCTGGCACCCAGGTTCCTTGGACCCTTCCTCATCAAGAAGGTTATCAACCCATGTTCCATTAGACTGGCATTACCACTCACCATGCAACATGTTCACCCCACCTTTAATGTATCACAGCTTAAACCTCTGGTTTCCAGTTCTTTCCATCAGTCAGTTCTCCAAAGCATCAGGCTTACAGTTAAATTTAAATAAATGTGAAATAATTCCTCTGCATGAGTGCCTCCTGCAGTCGAAATGTAATATAGCAATTAAAAATGAGGTGAGAAATTTAGGAATGGTTGTTTCTAAAGATAGACTGATAACAGAAAATAAGAATATTGGAAATAATCTTGAGAATTGCAAGCTAATTCTTAATAGATGGCTGCAGAGGGATATCACCGTCTTTTGGTAGGATTTTGTTATCCAAGATGGATAGTCTGTCTAGACTAATCTACCCGGCCTTCTCCTTACCCATTTCGCAAAAAATGATCAAAGCTATTAACAATGTTAATTTTAAGTTCATATGGAGAAATAAGTGTCATTACATAAGGAAAAATGATGTGGCTAAAAACTGGGGAGGGGGTGCAAATACATTTGATTTGATGTTTAAAAATGGTGCCCTCAAATTCAAATGGTTAAAATCCTTTATTAATAATAGACACTCTTTCTGGTTTATGCTTCCTAATGTTATTTTTGAAAGAATGGGTGGAACAGACTTTTTGTTATGCTATGATTTTGAATGTAATTCATTACCAGTCAAACTTTCTGCTTTCCATCAGCAGGTCGTCCTATACTGGAAGTTAATTTACAAAATAAAAACTTAGTGTAGGAATGGTGTTCTCAGGGTGTTGGGTTTGTGCCACACATGGCATTTCCCATGATGGCCAAAAAGATCAATTTTAGTCTCATTTGACCAGAGAATCTTCCATGTGTTTGGGGAGTCTGCCACATGCTGTTGGGCAAACTCCAAATGTTTTTTCTTAAGCAATGACTTTTTTCTGGTCACTCTTCCATAAAGCCCTGCTCTGTGGAGTGTACAACTTAAAGTGGTCCTATGGACAGATACTCCCATCTCCGCTGTGGATCTTTGCAGCTCCTTCAGTGTTATCTTTGGTGTCTTTGTTGCACCTCTGATTAATGCCCTCCTTACCCCTTCTGTGAGTTTTCGTGAGTGGCCTTCTCTTGTCAGGTTTGTAATGGTGCCATATTCTTTACATTTTGCTATAATGGATTTCATGGTGCGCCGTGGAATATTCAAAGTTTGGGATTTTTTTAATAACCCAATTCTGATCTATACTTCTCCCCAACTTTATCTCTGACCTGTTTGGAGTGCTCCTTGGTTTTCATGTTGCTTGCCTAGTGTTTCAGAGTCAGGATCCTTCCAGAACAGGTTGATTGATACAGACCTTATGTGACCGATCATGTGACACTTTGATTGCACACAGGTGGATCTTAACTAATTATGTGACCTTATGAAGTTAATTGGTTGGACCAGGCCTTATTTAGGGGTTTCATACGAAAGGGGGTGAATACCTATGCAAACTCCAGATTCCTTTTTTTTCATCTTAATTATTGTCACAATAAAACAATTATTTGCACATTTAAAGTGGTAGGCATGTTGTGTAAATCAAATGGTACTACCCCCCCAATAAATAAATAAAAATTAATTTTAATTCCATCTTGTAATGCAACAAACAGGACAAACACCAAGGGGATTGAATAATTTTGCAAGACACTGTATCTAGTACAATAGCAGGTATGAGTACATGGAGTGTGGTTAAACAAACTACAGTAGGAAGTGACAATTATCCAGTGCTAACTAAAGTTGGAACAGAGATGTGCTATGAAAGCATGAAAAGAATTCCCAGATGGAAATTGGAGAATGCAAACTGGTAAGGTTTTCAACTGATCAGTGCAGTAAGATGTCTCAAACTGGAAAAAGTAAAAGAAATGGATATAAATGAATTTTCCAAAGTATTAGTAAATAAAAATCATAAAGTCTGCTGAGGAAGCAATACCTAAAAGTACAGGAATTAGAAGCAATTAGAGTGTACCATGGTGGAATGATGATTGTAGTAAAGTGGTAAAAGCAAGGAATAAAGCATTTAAACTTCTTTAAAAATCCCATTCTCAGGATGCTCTGATAGATTATAAAAGATCACAGGCAGTTGTAAGGAAAACGGTCAGACTACAAAAATGCACTTTTTGGAGAGAATACTGCAATAGTATTGGAAAGACTGTGCAGCTATATGGGGCATGATAAGAAGAATGGAAGGGATTTGAGGGAAAATATGAATTATCAGTATTAAATAATGGCAATAAATAACTCAGGAAAGGCTGAACTCTTAGCTCAGATGTTCAGGAGAGTGCTTAGTTCAGGAAATCTCACCAAGGAGGCTAAGCTAAACAGAACTAAAGTTTTAGAAAGATATCCAGCAGTTTTAGAAAAAGAGAATTCAGAAAATATATTAGATTTGCCTTTTAATATGTTCAAGCTGAAAAAAGCGATTACTTCTGCTAAACAGTCTACTCCAGGGAAAGATATGGCATGTTATAAAATGTGCAAATATGACAGATAATACACTGAAAATAGTATTAAAACTATTTAACAAGATATGGGATTCTGGTCAGCTTCCATCAACGTGGAAACATGCAACAATAGTGCCTGTCTTAAAACCAGGGAAAGATCCATCTGACCCCTCTAGTTATAGACCTATTGCATTAACATCACAATTATGCAAAACCATTGAATGGATAATTACAGTAAGGTTAACTCATTTTTTAGAAAACAATGGTCTCTTTTCTCCGTATCAGAGGCTGAAATACAGTGGACTCAATATTATACAGGGCATTTCAAAAAATTTGATATTATTTGAGATGTAAATATCCCAGAAACTTCATAGTCTAGGCAAATGAAACTGAACAGGCTTAATATTGAGCAATATGAGATTTATTCCTCAAAATTTGAATGAGAAATTCAAAGGTATATGGATTCCATGAACAATTTCACAAATTTTCAATGTTCGCGAACCCACTCAACCGTCTCTTCCAATGCTGGTGGTCATCCAGGTCCTTTTGCCCTGCACAGACAGCCTTCCTCTTTGAACTTTTTGTGCCATGTCCAAATCTTCATTGCTGTTGGTGCATTTTTAGAGAATTCTCTTTTGTTCAACTGTGCACAAAACACCCTTTCTTTTCCAGTGAATGGCATGTCTATACCTAAATAGATAAAAACATTAAAGATAAAATTTTGACCTGTTTCCACACATGCTGTTAAAATTTGAGGTCAACTGAATGAGAATTGGCAAAGTTATTAGATTGTGAAATGATATCAAATTTTTTGAAACACCCTGTATTGAGAGTCTGATATCAGAAAAGCACAGCTTAACAGGGAGGTAGTAGTAGTGGTATTATTTTGATAGAGAAAAAGCCTATGATATGCTTTGGAGAGAGGGTTTATTCAGCAAGTTAGAATCTTTGGGAATAGGTGGTAGGACATATAATTGGATTTTGGATTTTTTATTTGATAGGGAGATACAGGTAAGGGTAGGTGCAGAATATTCCAAAGTATATACAGTAGAGAATGGAACACCACAAGGTAGTGTGTGTAGCCCATTATTATTTAACATTATCATGGTAGCCGCGGGGTCTTAAAAGTCTTAAAGTCTTAAATTTAATATTCCAAAATTAAGGCCTTAAAAAGTCTTAAATTGCTTTGCCCAAGTCTTCATTTTTTAAACAAAGGTCTTAAATTTACTCATACTATTCTACAATGTGAAAACGTGGGTTTTATGTAACATCAGTGAATTTCTTGGAGTATGCGCAAAGAAAGAAACAATATTGATTCATTTTCGCGCCGGCGCATGGGGAAGTGTCGTTTTAATCAGCAGTGGCTTTCAGATGAAAGACATTGTGATTGGTTGAGGGAGGTTCCTGGAAGCGACGTTGAAGCAAGATGCTGTGTTTGTCAAAAGACCTTCAAGTTGTCCACTATAGGTCCTTTCGCTTTAGAGTCTCACATGAAGAGCTCAAAGCACATTGCATCTGCCCTCCACCGCCACCAGCCCATCGCTCAGTTCTGCATGGTTCAATCTCCGAATGCACCTGGAGTTGGCACTAGCACCACTGTCGAACGTCAGCAGCATCAGCCAAGCCAGACATCATCGGCAAGGCTAGCAACAACACAAGGGCCGAGCAGTGGCATGATGGGTGTCTGTGGAACCCTGACACTTCGGGCAGAGGTGCTCTGGATTTTAAAAACAATTATGGAACACCACTCATACAGCTCGAATGAAGGCATAAGCGAACTCTTTAAGGCTATGTTCCCAGACTCGGAAGTCGCTTCAACATTCTCCTGTGGAAAAAAACAAAATGGCTTACATAAAATTCAGTTTTGTTCAGAGGTGGGTAGAGTAGCCAAAAATTGTACTCAAGTATGAGTATTGTTACTTTAGAATAATATTACTCAAGTAAAAGTAAAAAGTAGTCGTCCAATTAATTACTTGAGTAAGAGTAAAAAGTACTAAGTGAAAAATCTACTCAAGTACTGAGTAACTGCTGAGTAACTTTTGTTTATTGATCAGGATGTCATAACAGGCAGAGATTTCATATATATTTCACACAAACTGTGTGTGTGTAGTTCTGTGTATTAACAATAACAGCAAGAAGCTCAAGGCAGTCTGCACATAAACCATAACACTGTGTGCACGTGCATGTTCACTCCGTGAAGTGACTGTTCAGCTTTAACAGCAGCTGAACATCACACGTAATATCTCCTCGTACGAAAAAGACTGGAAATAATCCTGTAAGATGCGATCAACGAAGTTAATCCTTTCATCTCCCAAAAAGTTGTTTACTGGATCCATCTCGCAGAGGAGTTAGCAAGTGGAAGTAACAAGCAAAAAGGTTGCTAACTAGCTGCCAGTGCCCAGCTTGGCTGGGTGGTGGTGGGGATTGCTAGCAAGCGGTCAAGCTAACAAGCTAATGCCCTTCCTTTTGTGAACAAGCACTTGTAGACAAATAATAAAACAAATCTCACAGAAAAAAACACCTAAAGGCTTCACAAATCCCTCTAATCCACAACAAATACAGTAGCTTGAAAAATGGAGATTTCACAAATGATATGTTATGCGTTTTTTGTTATTTAGTAAGTTTTCACCAGTCTTCCATTCCCAGTTTTTGACCAGAGCTGTGTACAACTGTAACACTATTGAGCTGACATTAGGCGAGCAACCTTATTTTCATGAGCATTTTTTGGTTTCACATCAATAAAAAGTGATTGTTAGGAAGATTTTTTGTAGTTTTATTTCTTGGTTCTCTGGTGTGTGTGTGTGTGTGTGTGTGTGTGTGTGTGTGTGTGTGTGTGTGTGTGTGTGTGTGTGTGTGTTATCTTGCCATCTGAGGCCGCAGTGCGTCAATACATTTCCACAAAACAATGTATTTTACAGTTATTTATGATGTTACAACAGGGCTAACGTCTGCCTACGAAGACAGCCAAAAGCACATAGCCTACTTACCACAATGTGTTTCCTCAAATTCGGCGTTGAGTTTTTATAAGCTGAAACGTGTACTGGTTTGGGGAGACACATGTGACACCGCATAACATAACTATTATTTTTTGTTGTTTGGAGAGTGAACATGGTTTGTATGTGTGGCCAGGGGTGTGCCTCTTCAGCTTGATGAGAAACGCTGGCTGCTGTCTCTGCCATTTTCCTTCTGCTTCCGTGCTCTTTTCCACCTGGACTGCTCTTGCTGCGGGAATTTTGTGTGCGGGCGCGCGTGGCGGCTTGGCTCTGTTTGATTGGCGAAACGGAGTTAAACCATAGCTCCTCCCACTATGGCTCTGGCTGCTCCATGTGATCGGTGAGATGCGGTCATGTGACAGAGCCTCTGCTGGAAGTCTCGACAAAACAAACAAACAGACCACGCATCGCACAGATCAATAAAAATAAAGTAGCGAGTAATGAGCAGAATATAGCCCAATGTAACGGAGTAAAAGTAGCACTTCTTCTTCACAAATATACTCAAGTAAAAGTAAAAAGTATGCTGCATTAAAACTACTCTTACAAGTACAATTCATCCAAAAAGTTACTCAAGTAAATGTAACGGAGTAAATGTAGCGCGTTACTACCCACCTCTGGTCTTGCTCCTTATATAACGAAGGAGATGGTTAAAGACGTTAACGAGGCAAGTGGTGGATTCGTTGTAATGTTCGACGAAAGTCTTAACAAGACGACGAAAAGTAAACAAATGGACATCCACCTCCGGTACTGGAGTGGCGACCATGTGAACTCCAGATATCTTGGCTCCCAGTTTATGGGTCTCACAAAAGCTGAAGACCTACTGAAACATTTTAAAGTAAGTGTTTGTGATCGTTTGTGTTGTGAATCGTTTGTGATTATGTATCGCTTCACGGAGGTGCCTTAAAGGTTCCTCTAACATCAGGACTTCTTTCGTCAGTTGTGTCTGCAAGGAGCAGATACAGAATACACCTCGAAACAAAAAGCAAAAAAAGACATCAGAAGCACAGGGCCTGAAGCGAAAAGCAATTGAGGAGGAATTGCAGCAATTGAAAAAGAAAAGGTTATCTGTTCAGCAAGTGTGTGATAGCCTAGTAAGGGATGCAGACAGTTTAGCAGAGAAGGCGGAAACGAAACAAGGAAGCAAGATGGCTGAATTAATTTCAAAATCAAATGCTTTCAGGAGGAGCCACAGAGAAAAACAGGCTGAACTTAAGAATATAGATGAGGAGATTGTTGCCAAAGGTGTTCAGCTTAGAAACCTATAGGTACTATTGCAATTTCATGTTATTGTGATCTACTGACACCACTCTCCTATCTATCTATCTCTCTCTCTTACTCACTCTCCCTCTCTCATATATATCTGTCTATCGCTCGCTCTCTCCTGTCTGTCTATCTTCTATCTATCTGTCGGTCTGTCTCTCTTTCTTAACTGTCTACCACTCTGTCTGTGCTATCCATCTATATATCTCACTATTCTATCTATATCTTTTTATCTTTCCTCTCCTCTCTCCTATCTATCTCTTATGTCTGTCTACCACTCTATCTATCTATATTATGTCTATTGCTCTCTCCTATCAATCTCTTATCCATCTGTATACCCCTTTCCTATCTATCTATCTATCTATCTATCTATCTATCTATCTATCTATCTATCTATCTATCTATCTATCTATCTATCTATCTATCTATCTATCTCATTGTGTCTCTTATATATCCACCTCCACATCTATGTCTTCCCTCCCTCCCTTGTTTACTAGGAGTATTTACATTTCTTTTTATTCTTCAAAATGTAAAATGGTTGAAGCAAGTTGAATGCTGGGAAACTAAGACAAAGAGTTTGTCTGTTTATCATCTCTGGGTGCATGGTCATAATTAGTTTAGAGACAGTTCTTTAGGCCTTGAGTTGGGCCCTCAGTTTGGCTTTTTGACTGGTGAGTGCACACCATTGTACCAATGTATTGGTATGCCAATTGCATTTTTGTGCACCTTTAAGAGACTTTAGCCTTACCTCTTCTATCTATCTATCTATCTATCTATCTATCTATCTATCTATCTATCTATCTATCTATCTATCTATCTATCTATCTATCTATCTATCTATCTATCTATCTATCCCCCTTGTCTCTTATCTATCTATGCCCCTCTGTATCTCAATCCCTCCCTCGTTTACAAGGGTACAAAATGTAAAATGGTTGAAGCAAGTGCTGGGAAACTAAGACAAAGAGTTTGTCTGTTTAGAGTGTTGTGAATGTTTTGATATTTTATTTTAAAAAAATACACCCACATCACTTTTTTTATTTTAAGTATCATCTCTGGGTGCATGGTCATAATTAGTTCAGAGACAGTTCTTTAGGCCTCGAGTTAGGCCCTCAGTTTGGCTTTTTGACTGGTGAGTGCACACCTTTGGCATTAACGTGTTGGTGTGCCTATTGCATTTTTGTGTACCTTTAAGGCCATGACTTGGACCCTACGTTGTGCTCCTTTCTTCCAGGTTTAGACTTTTTTTTTGTCTTGAATGTGAAGATTCGACAAGCAATGCACATAATGACTTAAGTATATAACTTTTATAATAAAAGTATTTTTACTTGAAACATTTGTCATTATTGGGAATTTGGTCTGGTGCTCTACAACCGTATAATGGGTGCGATGTAGGTCTTAATTCTCATTTAAGTGGTCTTAAAAAGGTCTTAAATTTATGGTGGTCAAACCTGGGGAAACCCTGATTATGATTAATGCCATTTTCTCAACAGTTGAACAAGGTATAAGTAAATCTCTCTATGCAGATTAGGGGGGTTTTATGGATTAGAGGCTGCAATTTATCCAATGTTAAAACAAAAATTCAAGCTGCAATAAATTAAGTAGAAAAAATGGGCAAATAAATGGGGATTTAGGTTATCAGTTTCCAAAACAGAAGTAACGTGTTTTTCAAGAAAGCATAAAATCACACCTGTTTCTTGAAAATTGTATGACCATCTTTTTGAGAGAGTCAAGGCAGTTAGATTTCTTGGGGTTTGGTGTAATGAAAAGCTAACATGGAAGATTCACTTGGATAAAGTCAAAAATAAATGTAAAAAGATTCTCACCATTCTCCACTGTTTGTCAGGACAAATATGGGGAGCAGAGCATCCCTACAAAATATATATTAGGCACTTACGAAGTCTGTGTTTAATTATGGATGTTTATCCAATAAGTCTGCAGCAGGATTAAACATCAAAATATTAGATGTACTACAAGCTCAGGCTTTGAGGATTTGCAGTGGGTCTTTTAAAATTGTCATCAGTGCAGGTGGAAATGGGGGAAATGCCTTTAAGGATCAGAAGGATACAGTTGATGATGGCATATTAGGTCAATATTCAGGGACATTTTTAATAATCATCCTGCTAAAAATATTTTAAAAGATTTCTGGGAACATCATGAATCCAATTTCAAAAGTTTTGGATGGATAAGTGATGCGAAAGCAGAGAGTATTGGTTTACATCAGCTACAGTACTGCCCTACAGTCTCATTATCTCCAGTTCTACCATGGTTATTCCCTTAACCAGATATGGATTTAAATATTCATCAGGAAATAAAAAAATAAATCAAAGGAATTATCAGTGAGGGATATTGTTTAAAATTATTTGGATTAACATTTTTCAAGGCGACACGGTGGTGTAGTGGTTAGCGCTGTCGCCTCACAGCAAGAAGGTCTGGGTTCGAGCCCCGTGGCCGATGAAGGCCTTTCTGTGTGGAGTTTGCATGTTCTCCCCGTGTCCACGTGGGTTTCCTCTGGGTGCTCCGGTTTCCCCCACAGTCCAAAGACATGCAGGTTAGGTTAACTGGTGACTCTAAATTGACCGTAGGTGTGAATGTGAATGGTTGTCTATGTGTCAGCCCTGTGATGACCTGGCGACTTGTCCAGGGTGTACCCCGCCTTTTGCCCGTAGTCAGCTGGGATAGGCTCCAGCTTGCCTGTGACCCTGTAGAAGGATAAAGCGGCGAGAGATAATGAGATGAGAACATTTTTCAAATCATAGTTATATTTACAGATGGTTCAAAAGAGCCAAAAAAAAATGTGCTGGATCAGCAGTGTATATTCCAAAGAATGACATGAGTATTAAGAAAAAAGTGACTGATAATTTATCAGTGTACACAACAGAATTGGTGGCAATATTGTTGGCCCTATAATGGGTAAAAGAAAATGCAATTAACAATAGTCATAATCTCAGATAGTTATTCAGCACTGGAAAGTATTCAATCTGGTAAATCATGTAGAACTGATATAATCAATGAAATCGTTATAACATTGCTTGAAATGGATTGAAAAGGCATGTCATGTTTTCTTTGGATACCTGCTCATGTTGGTGTGGAGGGAAATTAACAGGTTGACAAGATGGCTAAACAAACTCTTAATAATAAAGAAATAGAATTGCAAATCCCAATAAGCAAGGTAGAGGTGAAGATTTATTTAAATATATATATATATATATACATAATATCTCATTATCTCTAGCCGCATTATCCTGTTCTACAGGGTCGCAGGCAAGCTGGAGCCTATCCCAGCTGACTACGGATGAAAGGCGGAGTACACCCTGGACAAGTCGCCAGGTCATCACAGGGCTGACACATAGACACAGACAACCATTCACACTCACATTCACACCTACGGTCAATTTAGAGTCACCAGTTAACCTAACCTGCATGTCTTTGGACTGTGGGGGAAACCGGAGCACCCGGAGGAAACCCACGCGGACACGGGGAGAACATACAAACTCCGCACAGAAAGGCCCTCGCTGGCCACGGGGCTCGAACCCAGACCTTCTTGCTGTGAGGCGACAGCGCTAACCACTACACCACCATGCCGCTCTCTCTCTCTCTTTCTCTCTCTCTCTCTCTCTCTCTATATATATACACACTGTGCTCAGCGTAAATGAGTACACCCCCTTTGAAAAGTGACATTTTAAACAATATCTCAATGAACACAATTTCCAAAATGTTGAAAAGACAAAGTTTAAGATAACATCTGTTTAACTTATAACGTGAAAGTAAGGTTAATAATATAAACTTAGATCACACATTTTTCAGTTTTACCCAAATTAGGGTGGTGCAAAAACGAGTACACCCCACATCAAAAACTACTACATCTAGTACTTTGTATGGCTTCCATGATTTTTAATGACCACACCAAGTCTTCTAGGCATGGAATGAACAAGTTGGCGACATTTTGCAACATCAATCTTTTTCCATTCTTAATAATATAGAAATAGAATTGCAAATCCCAATAAGAAATTGTATGGCCTCCATGATTTTTAATGACAGCACCAAGTCTTCTAGGCATGGAATGAACAAGTTGGCGACATTTTGCAACATCAATCTTTTTCCATTCTTCAACAATGACCTCTTTTAGTGACTGGATGCTGGATGGAGAGTGATGCTCAACTTGTCTCTTCAGAATTCCCCGAAGAAAATAATTTCTTTACACCACAAAGGTGAAGGCTACAAGAAGGTCAGCAAAGCTTTACTTATCAGTCAAAATACTGTAGCAAAAGTGGGACAAAAACTTAAGAAAGATGGAACTGCAACCATCTCACAGAGACGTCCAGGTCGTCCACGGAAGTTAACACCTCGACAGGAGCGTCTTCTGATGAGAAGCGTTGAAGAAAATCAGCATGCAAGTTCACTGCAGTTATCTAAAGAAATAGAAAGCCAAACTGGGGTGACTATTTCTCGTGACACAATCCGGTGTAGACTGCAGAGGAATGGCATGCATGGATTCCGTCCACGAAAGAAGCCTCTCCTAAAGCCCAGGCACAAAAAAGCCCACCGAGAGTTTGCCAGGGCCCATGCTGACAAAGATGAAGACTACTGGGACTCTATACTCTGGAGTGATGAGACCAAGATAAATGTTTTTGGAACTGATGGCTTCAAAACTGTATGTCATCGCAAAGGTGAGGAATACAAAGAAAAATGCATGGTGTCTACAGTGAAACATGGTGGTGGCAGTGTCCTTATGTGGGGCTGCATGAGTGCTGCTGGTGTCGGGGAGTTGAATTTCACTGATGGCATCACGAATTCACAGATGTATTGCTCTATAATGAAAAGAGAAGATGCTACCATCACTCTGTGCCCTTGGTCGTCATGCACTTTTCCAACATGACAATGATCCTAAACACACATCTAAGGCCACTGTTGGATTTCTGAAGAAGAACAGGGTGAAAGTGATTCGGTGGTCAAGTATGTAGACATACTCCTGATCTGAACCCAATCAAACACCTATGGGGAATTCTGAAGAGACAAGTTGAGCATCATTCTCCATCCAGCATCCAGTCACTAAAAGAGGTCATTGTTGAAGAATGGAAAAAGATTGATGTTGCAAAACGTTGCCAACTTGTTCATTCCATGCCTAGAAGACTTGGTGCTGTCATTAAAAATCATGGAGGCCATACAAAATACTAGATGTAGTAGTTTTTGTTGTGGGGTGTACTCATTTTTGCACCACCCTAATTTGAGTAAAACTGAAAAATGTGTAATCTAAGTTTATATTATTTACCTTACTTTCACGTTATAAGTTAAACAGATGTTATATTAAATTTTGTCTTTTCAGCGTTTTGGAAATTGTTTGTGTTCATTGAGATATTGTTTAAAATGTTACTTTTCAACGGGGGTGTACTCATTTATGCTGAACAATATATATATATATATATATATATATATATATATATATATATATATATATATATATATATATATATATAACCCCGATTCCAAAAAAGTTGGGACAAAGTACAAATTGTAAATAAAAATGCAATGCAATGATGTGGAAGTTTCAAAATTCCATATTTTATTCAGAATAGAACATAGATGACATATCAAATGTTTAAACTGAGAAAATGTATCATTTAAAGAGAAAAATTAGGTGATTTTAAATTTCATGACAACAACACATCTCAAAAAAGTTGGGACAAGGCCATGTTTACCACTGTGAGACATCCCCTTTTCTCTTTACAACAGTCTGTAAACATCTGGGGACTGAGGAGACAAGTTGCTCAAGTTTAGGGATAGGAATGTTAACCCATTCTTGTCTAATGTAGGATTCTAGTTGCTCAACTGTCTTAGGTCTTTTTTGTCATATCTTCCGTTTTCTGATGCACCAAATGTTTTCTATGGGTGAAAGATCTGGACTGCAGGCTGGCCAGTTCAGTACCCAGACCCTTCTTCTATGCAGCCATGATGCTGTAATATTATGCAGTATGTTATTTGGCATTGTCATGTTGGAAAATGCAAGATCTTCCCTGAAAGAGATGTCGTCTGGATGGGAGCATATGTTGCTCTAGAACCTGGATATATCTTTCAGCATTGATGGTGTCTTTCCAGATGTGCAAGCTGCCCATTCCACATGCACTAATGCAACCCCATACCATCAGAGATGCAGGCTTTTGAACTGAGCGCTGATAACAACTTGGGTCGTCCTTCTCCTCTTTAGTCCGAATGACACGGCGTCCCTGATTTCCATAAAGAACTTCAAATTTTGATTCGTCTGACCACAGAACAGTTTTCCACTTTGCCACAGTCCATTTTAAATGAGCCTTGGCCCAGAGAAGATGTCTGCGCTTCTGGACCATGTTTAGATATGGCTTGTTCTTTGAACTATAGAGTTTTAGCTGGCAACGGCAGATGGCACGGTGAATTGTGTTCACAGATAATGTTCTCTGGAGCCCATTTTGTGATTTCCAATACAGAAGCATGCCTGTATGTGATGCAGTGCCGTCTAAGGGCCCGAAGATCACGGGCACCCAGTATGGTTTTCCGGCCTTGACCCTTGCGCACAGAGATTCTTACAGATTCTCTGAATCTTTTGATATTATGCACTGTAGATGATATGTTCAAATTCTTTGCAATTTTACACTGTCAAACTCCTTTCTGATATTGCTCCACTATTTGTCAGTGCAGGATTAGGGGGATTGGTGATCCTCTTCCCATCTTTACTTCTGAGAGCCGCTGCCACTCCAAGATGCTCTTTTTATACCCAGTCATGTTAACCCTTAGATGCATGGACGACCAGACCTACACTCTTCCATGAGTGGGGTCCAAAATGACCCCAATTGGAATTAGGGCATTTTTGAGTGGAAACTGATTTTATGTTGTTCAGAGTTGATTGTTAATGCCATATTTTGATATTTGACATGTTCATTCACCACTTTGTATGTTTGTTTGTGTTTGTTTTGTGTGAATTTGTTTGTTGTTTGTTTATTTTTGTATGTCTGTACATGTACAGTTGAATTTGTGTGTGTGTGTGTGCTCATCCGTATAGCGGTATCTCAGAGGATAACATATTCTCCAGTGGAGAGAATGATGAGAGAAACAGTAATGACACAATGACAACAGTATGATGTTGTATGATGTTCTCATGCACTTTATTTACATGCTTACTTATCCCCTTAACACCCAAATATAGAAAAAAAGTGTAAAAAAAATTTTTTCAACCTAATATATGTTGTTCTAGGAAGGCTCTGATGCAAAAATTGTGTTTCTTTTTTAATTTTGACATTTTAGCAACTTTTTGGGGAAATGTTGTAAAATTACAACGTTGGCTCTCAAGGGTAGGTAGCAGAATTTCACTGGCATCATTCACACACTGTAAATGATCTGGGTGTGTTTGTCTTCACTTTCCTGCTGATAAAGGGTCACAGAAGTGATTGTATCTTCACAACAAACAACAACAATAATAGTCAGACATGTTATATTGTTTTATGACAAGTAATTTATTCAAAAAAAGTAATTTCCACTCTTTAAAAACACTGGATGAATGCTGTATGTACAAATCTGAAAACAAACTTAAGATGCATTTTTACATCTCCCTTCTTTACCTATGGTAGTCCAAAAAGCAGTTTCTTTGTTCTGAAAAACAAAGGCGGACATCACACTTCATACAAACAGTGTTAGTGTAGCCATTAGCACACTGTCTGCACCTTCCCCTGTCAGCTTTGATGGGGGAAATGCCCAGTCATGTCTTTGCAGACATCACTTGGTGGGTGTGCATTTCTCCTCTTAGAGGGCCTAGCAGCTGGAGAACTCATAGGGCTTGAGGATGGCCGCCCTCGCTTTGGCTCTGGGACAGATGTGCCAGTCAGGATAAGGGAGGATGCCAACTGGGCCTGAAACCATCTCCTGATCAGGATCTCTTTCTTTGGAATAGCCCAGGCCTTGCAGTCCCGTTTGTACAGGAGCCAAGCGTTGATCACAGCTAGAATAATTGTGTGCCAGAAGATGTAGATGTACCAACGATGGGACTTGAGAGGAAACTTGTACTTGGCCGCAAATGAGTCCAGCAAATCCACTCCCCCCATGTTTTTGTTGTAGGTCGCCACGATGTTAGGCCTCTGAACTTCCACAAATGTTTTGGCAGTTTTGTCCCAACGTTTAACCTTTTCCACTGGTTCTGGGCCAGTAAAGGATGACGCAAGTGTCACCTGACGGGTGTCGTACCATGTCACAGCACAAATGTTGTGGTTCTTCTCCACTCTGACATCAAATGTCCCTCTTCCCTTTTTCTTCAAGGTTTTCTCATCATTGAGGTTGCAGTTTGGAAGCCGTACTTTACTGTTAGCACAGTAAGCTAGTGTAATAAAAGTATAGAACAACATAAGTATGCAGTAACAACACAATCACACAAGATTCATTGATGTTGAAAATAAGTTAACATTTTAGGACTATTGTATGGCGAATAAAACTGATGATAATACTTACATGTGTGTTGCTGAGTAAAAATGCTCTTCAGGGTGGTGAGAATGTAAGCAGTAGATGTGTTGATCGGCAACAAATGTATTCCTGATAACCAGAGGTGACAAAAATAAAAAGTTCCTAGGGATATCAACTGAAACTCCATATAAAATGCTTGGGGTCCGTTTGGACCCCACTTATGGAAAAGTTGGGTATTGATACAAAATATGAAATAACTTAAAAGAAAAAAAACTATACATACAAATCCAAATGAGAACATATCAAAAACACCCTATTTGAGGAATACATGGAAGGTTAGACAATATAAATGTAAAATGACAAAGATTTTGCAACAAAACTACCACTGGGGTCCGTTTGGACCCCACTTATGCATCTAATTAATGATCTATTGCCAGCTGACCTAATGAGTTGCAATTTGGTCCTCCAGCTGTACCTTTTTTGTACCTTTAACTTTTCCAGCCTCTTATTGCCCCGTCCCAACTTTTTGAGATGTGTTGCTCTCATGAAATTTCAAATGAGCCAATATTTGGCATGAAATTTCAAAATGTCTCACTTTTGACATTTGATATGTTGTCTATGTTCTATTGTGAATACAATATCAGTTTTTGAGATTTGTAAATTATTGCATTCCATTTTTATTTACAATCTGTACTTTGTCCCAACTTTTTTTGGAATCGGGCTTGTGTGTATGTGTAATAATAATAATAATAATAAATATATATATATATATATATATATATATATATATATATATATATATATATATATATATATATATAAAGTTTCTAAAAGAAACAGAAATGGCATTTATTTAGGCCCCAATATCTCCTGTTCCACACTCCAGCCCAGTCAGTGGTGGTAATGCACCAACTGCCAAACAGCCTTGAAGAAGAACAGTGTGCACTTTATTTCTCATGTGAAGACAGATGCATTAGTGCCACTGCCTCATCCACTATTTTCATATTGAGACAGTGCATTAACCATTATCCCGGAGTTGAACACCAAATTAACACACACCACCACAATGCAATGAGTATGGTTTTATTTTTAATTTAGGCATGTGAAATGTCAGTGCATTCGCAGCACTGCTAACCAAAACCAAACATGACTGCCGCAAGAGCAGAATTGTCTGCAGTTTGCCATGACATAGGCATCTCAAGAACAACCCTGCGTGAGAAGTCTTTCATTTGATTGGGTACACATGCTGTCATTCACCAGACTAGACAAGGAGCCAAAAAAAATCTGTTCAGAGGTGCCCAAATTATAATCCTTTCTCTTTCACTACACTATCGAACATATCAAAACTTCCTTCACAATACAAAATCAAGACACCTATGAGATTATGTACACCAAATCTGGAATGAATCTATGAATGAATGAACAGTCTAGGAGCAGTACAGCAAATATTGATGAAAAAGCCACCCTTTCTGTTGCCAAATTGTGGTGCTGTACCAGAGGGTGTCTTTGGGCATATAGATATCTTCAGAACCATGATATCCTATAACCTGTGAAGTTTGAGCTGTATCAGGCAATGCATGGTGAATTTATGACTCACTTCCTGTTTGCGTGGCATAACGTATAAATTTATTGGTTCTCCATTTCAGCATCTTGCAACATATCATAAATCCCTTTGTAGTTTAACATCAGCAACATCTTGACATGACTTATACCAAATATGGCATGGATCCAACAAACCGTCTTAGAAGGAGTTTGTTTGCATGGCAAAACATATAAATTTATTGGTTTGCCATTTCAGCGTCATGCAACATATTGCAAGTCCTGTTGCAATTCAATTGGCTCAAACAATGTACATTTCAGTTTTGTTCATCTTGCGGCACACCATGCACCTACTAATTTTGACACAGATAGGTGAAGCTATATACCGGGCAGAAGTCTCAATGATGTGTGGGCGCTATGGAATCCCCTGGACACACCTGGGATCAAGTCTCCATCCCTGAGTAGCAGTGGCCAGGACTGATGTAAATACCAAATTTCATGAGTCAGAGTTCTTAGGCAGTGGAATCTTTACTGTCCAGATCCAAATGGTGGCGCTATACCAGAGGGTCAAATTGGGCATGTGGATATCATCGGAACCATTATATCTCATAACCTGTGAAGTTTGCGATATCTTTTATCTTGTAAGATATCGCAAATCCCTTTGCAGTTTAAACTCGGTAGCATCTTGACATGATGTATACAAAATATGGCATGAATCCAACAAACTGCCGAGGAAGAGTACATCAAAATGTAACAGGTGTTTTGGCAATGGAGTCATTCCTGTCCTTGTCCAAATGGTGGCGCTATACCAGAGGGTGTCTTTGGACATGTAGATATCTTCAGAACCATAATATCCTATAAACTGTGAATTTTTAGCCATATCAGGCTAATGGTGAAATTTTGACATGCTTCCTGTTCGTGTAGCATAACATAAATTTATTGGTTCATCATTTCAACATCTTGTGATGTATTGCAAATCCCTTTGCTGTTTAACATCAGCAACATCTTGAGATGACGTACACCAAATATGGCATGGATCTAACAAACTGCCTAGGAGGAGTTTGTTAAAATGTAACACGTCAAAACGCACAAAACCGAAAATATCTCACTTCCTGTTGAGTATGGCTGATGCAATGTAGAGGTAATTTTGTTCATCTAGGGGCACTCCACACACCTACCAAATTTGACATGGCTAGGTGAAACTGTATACCGGGTAGGAGTCTCAATGTGGCATCCAAAGCTATAAATTTGAATGTAACATTTTAGGGGACGCTATGGTGTCTTCTAGCCTCACCCAAGGCAAATAACCTAAGAATAATAATCTTCTGCCCTATTTTCACGAGTGCACGAAATTTCTTGAGTTTTCGAATATTTCCAAGGTGTCAAATCTGTAATTATAGAAAAAGAATAATAATAATAATAATAAAATGACAAAAACAATATGGCCCAATCCCTTTGCAATTTAAAATCAGCAGCATCTTGACATGAAGTATACCAAATATGGCATGGATCCACCAACTGCCTAGGAGGAGTTCATTAAAACATAACGTGTCAAAACACACAAAACCAGAAATATCTCCCTTCCTGTTGAGTATGGCTGATGCAATGTAGAGGCAATTTTGTTCGTCTCAGGGCACTGAACACACCTACCAAATTTGACATAGATAAATGAAACTATATACCGGACAGGAGTCTCTATGACACGGGGGTGTGTAGCAGCGGGGCGTGGTCAAGCGTCGGTCTGGGAACGGAGGGCGGAGTCAGGGAAGGTAAGTGGCAGAATCACTGCACCTGATGTCAGTTAACCTGTGTTTGTGTGTCTTCCCAGTGACTGTGCCCTATTAAAAGAGAGAGAGAGCAGAGGAAAGGAGCTCTCTCCCCAACCAGATGACTTATGTGTGTGTGCATGTCTGTGTGGCTGGGAGATTATAAGTCACTGAAACATGCAAAAATAAAGAGTTTTGGAAACTCAGTTCTGGCCTGCCGTACTTCTGTGCTCCACCCACCCACCCAAAGTTCCACAGTGGTGCCGAAACCCAGGAATCGGAGCACAGAGGAGAACAGCTCCATGGAGTCCTCCCTTCGCGGACCTGATCCACGCCCTCACCACGGCCCAACAGCGCCAGCACCAGGCGCTGTTTGCCCTCCGAAAGGAGCAAGAGCGATGGTTCGAGGCTCTGGTGCTGGCGCAACAGGAGGATTATCAGGTGTTCCAGCACCTCCTAGTGTCAGCGGGGTCCACCACCTCCACCATTGTGGGCCCTCCCCACCTCACCCTAATGAAGATGGGCCCGCATGATGACCCCGAGGCCTTCCTCGCGCTCTTTGAGCAAGCAGCAGAGGCCTGGGGCTGGCCGGTGGAACAGCGCGTGGCGCGCCTCCTCCCCCTGCTAACGGGCGAGGCGCAGCTGGCCACGCTACAGCTCCCCGCTGACAGCCGACTGGTCTACGCAGCCCTGCGCCGGGCCGTCCTCCAGCGTGTGGGGCGCACCCCAGAACAACAACGCCAGCGCTTCCGCGCTCTGTGCCTAGAGGAGGTCGGCTGGCTGTTCGCATTTGGCCAGCAACTCCGGGACGCCTGCCGGCGGTGGCTGAGGGCTGACAACCGCGACACCGAGGGAATTGTCGATCTGGTGGTACTGGAGCAGTTCATCGGCCGACTCCCCGAAGGGACCGCAGAGTGGGTCCAGTGCCATCGCCCGGCGTCGCTGGATCAGCCCATCGAGCTGGCGGAGGACCATATGGTGGCTGTTCCGACGGCAGGACAGCATATCTCCTCTTCTCCCTTCTTCTCTCTCTCTTTCTCCCCCTCCCCTTCTATTCCTCGTCCTCGCCCCGTTCCCCCACCGCGGGGGCCGGGGCCGGCTCCACCCCAGTCGGCCCGCCGCACCCGCGGTGCCCTCCCGTTTCCCACTTCCGTGTCTGTCTCTCCCCCCCTCAGGTGAGTGAGCCCCAGAACGCTGGTGCAGAGAGAGAGAGCTCGGGCTGGTTTGCTGGCGCTGTGGGGAGCCGGGGCACCTCCAGCATCAGTGCTCGGTAATGGAGGTGGGCACGGTGGTCCGGATCCCCGACACGCCAGGGACCGCCCTCGATTGGGCCGGAGCGTATCGCATACCGGTGAGTATCCAAGAGGATACGTATCAGGCTTTGGTGGACTCTGGCTGTAATCAGACCTCAATCCACCAAAGCCTGGTGCAAGACGAGGCATTGGGGAGAGCACAATTGGTGAAGGTGTTGTGTGTGCATGGGGATGTTCACAACTACCCTTTAGTGTCGTTCCACATTCTATTTTGAGGGGAGAAATTTAGTGTAAAGGCGGCGGTTAATCCTCGCCTTACCCACTCGATAATTTTGGGGACTGATTGGCCGGGATTTCGGGAATTAATGACTCATTTAGTGAAGAGTGGGGCCTGCCATAGTTTAGCAGGGGGAGGTCCCAGTGTGGCATTGGCGGGAGCAGCTGTCACAGAGCCGTCTACGCCATCACCACGTCAGAGTGAGGAGCAGCAGGCTCCTCCTCCCTCTCTCCCTCGCGGATTTCCCGTTAGAGCAGTCGCGAGACGAGACTCTGCGGCATGCGTTTGACCAAGTGAGAATAATTGATGGTCAAATGCTCCAGCCAAACGCCACCCCATCCTTCCCCTATTTTTCCATTATGAAGGATAGATTATACCGAGTGACGCAGGACACTCAGACTAAGGAGCCGATCACACAACTTTTGATCCCAAAGAGCCACCGGGAATTGGTATTCCAGGCGGCTCACTTTAATCCCATGGCTAGACACTTGGGGCAGGATAAGACACTAGCCCGAATAATGGCCCGGTTCTATTGGTCAGGGATTCGCGGCAATGTCCTTAGGTGGTGTACGGCATGCCACAAATGCCAGTTAGTAAATCCAGCGGCCATTCCAAAAGCGCCTTTGCGCCCACTGCCATTAATCGAGACCCCGTTCAAAAGAATTGGGATGGATCTCGTCGGGCCATTAGATCGGTCAACACGAGGGTATCGCTTTATTTTAGTTCTGGTAGACTATGCAACGCGATACCCGGAAGCAGTGCCACTTCGCAATATCTCAGCACGTAGTATTGCGGAAACACTCTTCCACGTCATCTCCCGAGTTGGAATCCCCAAAGAGATTCTGACTGATCAAGGCACTATGTTTATGTCACACACACTGCGCGAACTGTATCGGTTACTGGGAATTAAATCTATCCGCACTAGCGTTTTTCACCCACAAATGGACGGTTTAGTCGAATGGTTCAATCGCACCCTCAAGAACATAATTAAAAAGTTTGTATGCGAGGACGCACGCAATTGGGATAAATGGCTCGAACCCCTGTTATTCGCAGTGCAAGAGGTCCCACAAGCCTCCACAGGGTTCTCCCCATTCGAATTATTATATAGGCGTAAGCTGCGTGGCATCCTAGATGTACTACAGGAAAATTGGGAGGAGGGACCTTCAACGAGCAAAAATGAAATTCAATACGTTATCGACCTGCAGGCAAAACTCCACACACTCACACACCTAACCCAGGAGAATTTGCGGCAGACCCGAGAACGGCAAATCCACCTGTACGACAGGGGTACGCGCCTTAGGGAGTTCGCACCGGGAGATAAAGTGCTTGTGCTGTTGCCCACGTCGAGCTCCAAATTGATTGCCAAGTGGCAAGGACCCTTTGAGGTCACACGGCAAGTCGGGGACGTCGACTTTGAGGTGAGGCGAATGGACAGGGGTGGGGCGCTACAGATTTACCACCTCAATCTGCTCAAACTTTGGAACGAGGAGGTCCCCGTGGCATTGGTGTCGTTGGTTCCGGAGAAGGCGGAGCTGGGGCCGGAGGTTCAAAAGGGAATATTGACATCGCATACCTCTCCGGTCCCCTGTGGAGACCACCTCTCCCCGACCCAACTCACGGAGGTTGCCTAGTTGCAGACCGAATTTTCGGACGTGTTCTCGCCCCTGCCCGGCTGCACCTGCCTCATAGAACACCACATTGAGACACTCCCGGGGGTGGTAGTGCGCAGCTGCCCTTACAGGCTGCCCGAACACAAGAAAAAGGTGGTTCGGGAAGGACTCGAGACCATGCTCGACATGGGCATTGTCGAGGAGTCCCACAGTGACTGGAGCAGCCTGGTGGTCTTGGTTCCCAAGGCCGACAGGTCGGTCTGGTTCTGTGTGGACTATAGAAAAGTCAGTGCGGTGTCTAAATTCGACGCGTACCCAATGCCACATATTGACGAGTTGCTGGATCGACTCGGCACGGCTCGCTTTTATTCGACACTGGATTTCACAAAGGGTTATTGGCAGATCCCCTTGACTCCATTATCCCGAGAAAAAACGGCCTTTTCCACACCGTTTGGCTTACACCAATTTGTTGCACTTCCTTTTGGGCTGTTTGGGGCGCCCGCTACGTTCCAGTGGCTTATGGACAGGGTCCTCCGCCCCCACGTCACCTATGCGGCCGCGTATTTAGATGATATTATAATCTATAGTAATGACTGGCCGCGGCATCTGCAACACCTGAGGGCCGTCCTTGGGTCGCTGAGGCGAGCGGGTCTCACAGCCAACCCGAAGAAGTGTGCGATTGGGCGGGTGGAAGTATGGTATCTGGGCTTCCACTTGGGCAATGGGCAGGTGCATCCTCAAATGAATAAGACAGCAGCGATTGTGGCCTGCCCGAGGCCCAAGACCAAAAAGGGGGTGAGACAGTTCCTGGGGCTGGCTGGCTACTATCGTAGGTTTATACCTAATTATTCGGACGTCACCAGCCCGCTGACTGATCTCACTAAAAAGGGGGCACCAGATCCAGTCCAGTGGATGGAGCAATGCCAGCGGGCTTTCTCTGAGGTAAAGGCTGCACTGTGTGGGGGGCCACTGTTACACTCCCCTGACTTTTCTCTCCCCTTTACGGTATGTTGCAGTCGGACAGAGGACTGGGGGTTGTTTTGTCCCAGGAGTTGGAGGGGGAGGATCGCCCAGTGCTGTACATCAGCAGAAAGCTGTTGGTGCGTGAGGGATGCTACAGCACGATAGAGAAGGAGTGCCTAGCCAGCGAGTGGGCAGTCCTTGCCCTCCGTTACAACCTGCTGGGATGCCCTTTCACCCTCTGTTTGGACCACGCGCCCCTCCAGTGGCTCCACCACATGAAGTATGCCAACACACGGATCACCCATTGGTATCTGGCACTCCAGCCCTTTAACTTCAAGGTGGTCCACAGGCTGGGGATGCAGATGGTCGTGGCGGACTTCCTCTCCCGTTGGGGGGGAGTCGGCTGCAGGCCGGATGGCTGCCCTGCCTGAGTCAGGCGGTGAGGGTATGTAGCAGCGGGGGCGTGGTCAAGCATCGGTCTGGGAACGGAGGGTGGAGTCAGGGAAGGTAAGTGGCAGGATCACTGCACCTGATGTCAGTTAACCTGTGTTTGTGTGTCTTCCCAGTGACCGTGCCCTATAAAAAGAGAGAGAGAGAGCAGAGGAAAGGAGCTCTCTCCCCAACCAGACGACTTGTGTGTGTGTGTGCGTGTCTGTGTGGCTGGGAGATTATAAGTCACTGAAAAGTGCAAAAATAAAGAGTTTTGGAAACTCAGTTCTAGCCTGCCATACTTCTGTGCTCCACCCACCCACCCGCCCGAAGTTCTACAGGGTACTATGGATTTCCCCAGACACACTTGGGGTCAAGTTCCTATGGCTGAGTTTCTGTGTGCATGACTGACGTGTGTACCAAATTTCATGAGTTTTCGAATATGTACAAGGTGTCAAATCTGTATTTTTGAACTAGGTGGCGCTATGGAGTTAATGAAGCCCACCTAGACTGATTTACCATATCACCTGAAATTGTATCATAGGACAAATATATGTGCAAAATTTCATGAGATTTTAGCCATGGTAAGCCCCTGAAAACAGCGTGGGAAAATTTCAAATCCCACATTCCATCCAGCATGGCTGATTCCTGTTGGGCAGAGTCAAATGCAACCAAGTGAAATTTGTCCTGTATCACAAGAGTATTGATCACACCAAATCTCATGCCGATCCAACCAACTTCATCTCAAACATAGCTTGTTCTCGGGGGTGCTATAGAGCTCCAGGACCATGCCCAGTCCCTTGCTCAGTGTAACTTTGTGATTTTATGCACATTTGATCAGTGTGCCAAAATTTGTGAGTTTTTGAGCATCGCAAGTGCCTCAAAAACAAGTTTTTCTGCAGAGGAAAAAAAAATTAGAAGAAGAAAAATCATGCTGAAAACAATAGGGCTACCTCGGTGCTGGGGCCATAATAATAATAAGAAAAAAACATGCCGAAAACAATAAGGCTTTGCATCTCTGGTGCTTGGGCCCTGATTAACAAAAAATCTTTGTGTATACAATAGGGCCTTGCACCTCCAGTGCAGTGGCCTCTGGCGGATACCAGAGGCTTTGCACCTCCGGTGCTCGGGCCCTAATAAGAATAATAATAATAAGAGGAATCTATCCAGAAACAATAGGGCTTTGCACCTCTGGTGCAGCGGCCTCTGGTGGACACCAGAGCCCTTGCACCTCCAGTGCTTGGGCCCTGATAATAATAATAATCATAATCATAATCACCTGTCTGAAAACAATTGGGCCTTGCACCTCTGGTGCTTGGGCCCTAATAATAAAGAACCTGTACAAAAACAATGGGGCTTTGCACCTCCAGTGCAGTGGCCTCTCGTGAGCACCAGAGGCCTTGCACCTCCGGTGCTCGGGCCTTAGTAAAAAGAATTTGTACGAAAACAATAGGGCCTGGCACCTTCCCTGCAGCAGCCTCTGGTGGACACCAGAGACCTTTCACCTCCGGTGCTCGGGCCCTAATAATAATAAAAAAAT
This sequence comes from Neoarius graeffei, assembly GCF_027579695.1. Lineage (NCBI taxonomy): Eukaryota > Metazoa > Chordata > Actinopteri > Siluriformes > Ariidae > Neoarius > Neoarius graeffei. Next base: position 37,158,396 of record NC_083580.1, read on the forward strand.
CTGTACGAAAACGATACAGCTTTTCTGCTCTCATGCAACGGCCTCTGGTGGACACTAGAAGCCTTGCATCTCTAGTGCTTGGGCCCTAATTGCATTCTCTACGGAGTATGTCTGAGGCAAAAGTGGCAAGGAAAAACTCCCTGAGATGACACGAGGATGAAATAAAGACTCACTCTTCTGGGTGACACTAGCTATTGCAATTAAGTCATTACTCTTCCAAAGGTTTATGCTACATTGTATTATAAAAGGTTTATTGAGGTGTGACCACACCCACCCATCACACCCACTTTAGTGTGTGTGTGTGTGTGTGTGAGTGTGTGTGTGTGTGTGTTTAACAGCTATTCCCCGAAATTGAGTCATACATGTGTCGTACATGAGCATCATGCTGAGTTGGCTATAAGCCACGTACGACAAGATTGAGTGGAATAAGTGTTTTATTCTGTCCACATTCACTGGATTTTGAGGAAGAGAGCATTTTTATTTTATTATCATTTATTTATTTTTATTGTGGAACAGGTGATATTGGGGCAGGGTGGACTATATTCTTTTCGACATTTCTGTTTCTTTTAAATACTTGATGATAATTTTTGGGGTTTTGTTTTTGAGTTGAGTTTTTAATTTTGTCTCCGGTTGGTTCAGCAACTTGCTCCATCAAGTTTTTGGTTTTCTCTACTCACAGTATATGAGCTGATAGCCTTGTAGTAGACTAGCCAAGCAAAGTGTGCGAGTGCTCATATCCAGTGATTGTGGATTGAATGAAATGAATGAATGAGTGAATAAATAAATTAATAAATAAATGTGTATGTGTGTGTGTGTGTGTGTATATATATATATATATATATATATATATATATATATATATATATAAAAACACACGCGTGCGCACAATTTTGTGTATACACACACGTGTGTGTGTGTGTGTGTGTGTGTGTGTGTGTGTGTGTGTGTGTATATATATAGTTCCTCCCTTGAGATGCTTTACCAGGCTTTTAATGCAGCCGCCTTCAGTTGCTGCCTGTTTGTGGGTATTTCTGTCATCAGTTTTGTCGTCAGTCAGTGAAAACTGGGTTAGTTTGACTGACAGCCATTTACAAACATTCCATTTTATTGTCTTAAGAAGCTCTTGGGTTGCTTTTGTGGTATGTTTTGGGTCATTATCCATCTGTACTGTGAAGTATCACTCTATCAGTTTTGCAACATTTGACCAAATCTGAACAGAAAGTACAGCTTTATATACTTCAGAATGCATCCTGCTACTTCATCAGCAGTCACATCAATAAACACCAGTGACCCAGTTCCAGCGGCAGGCATACATGCCCATGTCCAGCATGTTTGACAGATGATATGGTGTGCTTTGGATCATGAGCCCACCCTTTCCTTCTCCTTTTTCCCATCTTTCTGGTACAATCTTGGTTTCATCTGTCCAAAGAATTTTGTTCCAGAACTGGGCAGGCTTTCTAGCAAAGTCTAACCTGGCCTTTCTTTTCTTGAGTGTCATCCAGTGGTTTGTATCTTGAGGTAAATCCACTGTATTTATGTACATGCATGAAGACAATGATGGGCCTACCTCTGAGTGTTCTTCACTTGGCTAGATGTCGTGAAGGGGTTTTTCTTTACCAAGGAAACAGTTCTATGATCAGCCACTTTAGTTATCTTACATGGTCTTCCAGGCCTTTTGGTGTTGCTGAACTCACTCCTTCCTTTTAAAAATGTAGAAAATTGTTGATTTGGCCACTACTGAAGTTTCTGCCATCTCTCTAATTATTCCATTTCATGTTCAGCCTAATGATAGCTGGATATTTTTTTTTCAGTCTAATGATGGCTTCACTTGCATTGACACTTCCTTGGACCACATAGTGAGAGTTTACAGGAACAGCTGCCAATTGCAAATTCAACCCTTAGAATCAACTCCAGACATTTTATCTTCTTAATATGTCATGAAGTAATGAGGAAACGGGCCAAAACTGGCCATGAAACTGCTCATCATTCAATTGGACAATTACTTTTGAGCCTGTGAAAATGGAGGGACTATGTAAAAATGGCTCTAATTCCTAAATGGTTCATGTGATATATTTTTGTTAAATGCCTTGAAGTAAAGCTGAAATTGTACACTTGGATCACATCCTGATTACTTTCTGTCCCATTGTCTAAGTTACTTGCCAGTCAGCTTATCAAAAGGGATGGTGTGGAGTCCTGGTTGTCTTGCAGATCACCTCAAGTAAACTTCAAAGGTGAAGCCATTTATCTCAGGGCAGTTTATGACTATCCCAAGTTGGTAGAAAATGGAATATAAAGAAGTGGCCTTCTAACACTGGATTAAAAGGCTGGATTGAAAAAGGCATATTAGAGAGGGTGTATAGAGATCTTGCAGTCACGTGACCGGAAAGTACACAGCCGCCATCTTGTCGGTAAAAAAACACCACTGAATACTGCTGCACTCGTGTACAAAATGGATACATTTCAACTGATAGACTACACGGCTCATTTTTCTAATGAACAGATAATTAGATATATGTCTAAAATAAACGACCTACAGATTAATGACCCTTATCGATTACTGGATGTAGTTTTCACGACTGCGTCAGTGGATATTGAACTGCCAGAGGTGGAATACCCAGACGTGTATAATTACTTCATTAACTTTCCCTCGCTGTTCAGTGGTGAAGCACTGCATGCTTATAAATCTCTGGACAGTTATCTTTACAGAAATTCAGGATTTGTCAGCTGCCCTCAGATGTGGCATCTTATAAACAAGAAAATAACAATCCTCATTGGACGGGTAAGTCACTTAAGTATTACTAGTACTGATACTAGATATATCAGTAGTATCTAGTATAGCACTGACCAGCCGATTATAGAATAGAATAAGGTAATTCCAGCTGTAATTCCAAATCGTCTGTCTTGTTTACCATGGATCTGTCATTGGAGAGATAGAGGCTTGGCAGTGGAGATTTGAGTGGCTGTTTTCTGAGCTTAGTCAACAGGCCGGCTCTGCCTGCAGCCTCGCTTTTGCTTCCTCTCCCAACGCCGCCTCCTTCGCCTGCCAGACCTGATAACAATCCACGGAGACCCCGCTGGTCTCGCTATCTCATCCGGAATGTTGTGCATGCGATGGAAATCGCTACAAACCGTCATTTTCTGCTGGAAACCAATGTCCAGTAAGTCCATACGGTTGTAGTGGATATTGAAGTCCGGTACAGACGAACAACACGCAAAAATACACACAAAAAACATAAAAAACGTGCACAGGTAGGGAGAGCTTGTAGCTGCAGCCGTTGTAGTAGAATTGTATATAGTAGGGTTTTCCAGAAGAAAAGGTAGAAGCAGAAGTAGAACCAGAAGTAGAAGTAGAAGGCGGAAATATGGCGTTTGACCGACAAGATGGTGTCTGTTACAATCTGGATCGGCTGTGACGTCACATGCAAGATCTCTATTGCTAGTAACGTTCACACAACACTGTTAGAAATCAATGCAGCCACATCACTAATCAGACCAGTGATTCAAATCACTGTACCTGTACTCCTCTAATCTGAACAGATAGACTCATTTAAAATTAAATTTCCTGTGATTATAAATCTTTTTGGCACATGCATTTGCATTTTTGCTTTGCAGAGCCTTTTACAGTCTCCCACATCATGCTAAAGAAAACAGCCTTGTTTAATTTGAGCTAAGAAAATGGAAAACATTTGATTGTATTAATCAAACCATGAAAGCCATCTTTTCATTGTGTTGAAAATTGAAAAGAAAGATTTTTCAGTAGTCGGTACCACCCCCTCCCCCCACCCCCAAGGGGCTGATGCAAATACTGTCTGTGATTTTGATCCTCAGAAAGCTCCATGTGCTGAATTACAATTGGCTGTCATGGTAAAAGATGATGTCATTTTTTTTTTTTGCAAAAGAGGTAAAGCATCTGAGTTATAGAAATAAGATTCACTTCACATTTAAAAGCACCGAAGGATACACTTCTCACTTACAGAGAAAATAGACACTTAAACTGACACAAAAATTTTGTATTTACTTTGTGTACTTGGTTTTACATTAACTGGCTAACAGGCTATTTTTTTTTGCTGCAGGATGTATCTGTCATGGCCCAGAAAGTGTGCAGACACAGTGTAAGAAGACTACATTAGCCTCCCAAGCTTTTTTAGGCTGTTTTTCCCCTGTCTGTTTTCTCTTTGTTTACCAGCAATTTATCAGTGCTATTTATGCCTAAGCCTTTTCTAGACCTATGGTCACCAGAATTTTTCTCTCTGATCAATACAGACTCTTCCCCTTCTTCAGTTAAAGCAGACAACCAATAGCTTTAATGCAGTCCCCCACCCCACACTTTGCACTCTCCTCAGATGATGTCATGCTTTTTCTGCCAGCCCCCCCCCCTCGGTTAGACATGTTATTGCTGGTGTACACAATCTATAGGAGTGTTTCCTGGGTGAGCTGCTGGGGTGTTGCAGCCAGGGATACATACTCAAATGCTCAAACTGGATTCAGCAGCTTAGGAGGTGGACACACACACCACATTTGCTGCTTTTACAACAGGAAAGTATGTAACATGGTGTCTGTTTCATGGCAAAGAAGAGAAGAGGCTAAAGCTTTTTTTTGAATGTTTCTGATATTTAAATTTTGTATGCTTTGATATTTTTGCTGTGAGGTTTGAAGGAGGCTTTTTTTGTTGTTTTTGCCTTTTTAATTCAGGGCTAATTGCATATTTTTGGATTCTTTGCTTTTTCCACTGCAGTGTGCAGCTGCACAGTTGATCTTCAATGACTTCACTAAATTTCCACAAGTGCTGGAATGCTTTAGAATTTTACTTTCCTCCAAGGGAGAAAATGGACTGATTTTTCTTTCAAACGTCTGGAGTATTTTATGCTTCCAGAAGTGTTTTATTTAATGCTACTGGCTTGCTCCTTATACTCTAGTTTATTGCAATGATAGTTGATCATTGTTGCTCGTCTCTGTTTTTGATGAAAGTGGAAAGTTTTTCTTGTAGCTTGGGAAATGGCTTTCCTCGTCCGTTGTTATGCCAACTGCTTGCAACCGTGGTCCTCCAAAGTAAGTGATGTAATCCTTCAGTAGCCAACCCTGTCATATTGAAGTGTGTGTGTGTAGTTGTGTTCAGTGGGCCTTATTAATTTGAGCTGTGTATAATCAAACCTGTGGAGAAAATGAACATAAACACATGCATAAAGGGTCACAAATGGGCCCATTGCTTGCACTCTTTTCATGATAATTCTGAAACAACCAAATAACCTTAAGCACTTTCCTCAATTTCCAGTTTCTTTCCTTCAATCTATGACAGTGCAGATCTTTGGATACTGAGTTGTATGCTTTCTTTTCCTACAGTGTTTTGCTTACTGAAATACATATTTAAACATAAGGTCAAAAAGACATACTATTAAAAGAATGAAATGATATTCAACAGTATCAGTATTAAGATGCGATTGGATTTGGGTACCTTCACCAAATCCTCCACAATCCTCATCTAGACATTTGGCCCAAAAGCTATCCCATTTTATTTTGTTTAATAAACTAGCAGGTGAAAGCAAGCTATACCTGCAAAAATGAAGGTTTGCATATGATGGTACATTCAGACAAATTTCATATAAATTATATACACTGATCAGTCATAACATTAAAACCACTGATGGGTGAAGTGAATAACAATGCTCATCTCATTACAAGGGCACCTGTCAAGGGGTGGAATATATTAGGCAGCAAGTGAACAGTCAGTTCTTGAAGCTGATGTGTTGGAAGCAGGAAAAAATGGGCGAGCATAAGAATCTGAGCAACTTTTACAAGGGCCAAATTGTGATGGCTAGATGACTAGGTCTGAGCATCTCCAAAATGGCACATCTTGTGCGGTGTTCCCAGTGTGCAGTGGTTAGTATCTATCAAAAGTGGTCCAAGGAAGGACAACTGGTGAACCAGTGACAGGGTCATGGGTGTTGAAGGCTCATCGATTCACATGGGGCACGAAGGCTAGCTCATATGGTCCAATCCCACAGAAAAGCTACTGTAGCACAACCTGCTGAAAAAGTTAATGCTGGCTAAAACTGAAAGGTGTCAGCATTAACTTTTTCACCAGTTTGTGCAACAGTAGCTCAGGCATGTTTTTGATGTTTTATACAAAATACAACCTGGACCTGAGTGACATATTTTCCAATATCTTCACTCTGATGATGTCAATCCCAAAGTTTTCCCACTGGCTTGACATGCGTTGCCAAAATGGTGAACCGGGTTAAAATCTAAATTCTTTTGATTAACTTGCTTTTTTTCTTTTTTCTTTTTTTTAAACAAAATATGGATATGTCTGAATATTACATGGTGGCACAAAGATATGAAGTTTATCTTGTTGTGGTGAAAAATATTTCACTCTTTTGTGACACTCACTTGTAAAATATATTCACCACTCGAAGATAAACTCCGTATCTTCGCACCACCGTGTAATATCATATATGCTTACAACTTTTCTTTGTAGGTGGGAAATGTGCATATCCTTTTAAACCGGAACTTGAGTACACTGTCAGAAATAGGGGTACAATAGGAGTCCATTTCTGTCCCCCAAGGTACAGTCTTTACTAACGTACCCCCTAGGGCTCATTATTGGACCTCAGGGTAACTATGTGTACCTTTTTAGGGCAAAAAAGGTACATATATGTTCCCAAGCAGTATATAAAGGGTACAAATAAGTACCTTAGAGGGTACTGCCCCAGTGACAAGCCATTGTACCCCTAAAGGTACAATAATGTACTTTATTTTCTGAGAGTGTATTATTGACTAAAATAGGTGTCAGTCAGGTAATAGGGACTGGGTAGGAAAACCCATGCTCTTTGTAAGGGCTCATCTAAACACAAAAGTGGGTTTTGTATGGGTACTGTACATGAAAATGGCCATCAACCAAGGAATATGATGTATTGAGGCAAATAATAACTATACAATCTCATAGAAGACATATTTGGCTTTGAATATTCAGGCATGTTTTTGAAAAAAAAAAAACCTGTGATGGCTATGACTTCGAGAAGTTGATGTTCATATGCAGGTTGATGATGCAATCAACAACTGACAGTCGACACAGTGAGTGCTGATATTGGCTGCCGTGTTCTAATTTTTTATGGTATACACAAGGTCTGAGCTGTTGGTCATTTTTCACAAAATAAGATCTATGCTACTTGACGTGAGTACATGGAGAACAATCAAGACTTTGGGTATCAATAAGATAAAACCTAGTCATTGTGGCTGAAGGAAATGCATTGGAATTATGTCTAGACTTTGCAAGATGAAGACTGCCACTTACCGTACCACACATCTTCCTGATATTTCATCATTTGGAGATTGTGCATCTGCTGTTTCAGGAAGATCTCTTAGCATATATCATTCAAATGCCTGGTCAATTAATAACAAATCATTGGACGTCAAGGACGTCATTGTAGATAATAAAGTTTACATCATGGTTTTAACTGAGACTTTGCTTCATCCTGGCCCAGAATCTGATTACATTGTGTGAGATATTTGTCCTGATGGCTATTTGTTTACACATTGACCGAGGATCAGTCTGAACCAAAATCTTTCAGATCCTTTGAATCTATGGAGATGGTCCTTTGCGCTAATTCCACTTCTTCTAGAATTGTTGTAGTATATCATCCTCCCTCTTCATCTTCATCATTATTTTTGGACAAATTTTCTTCCTTAATAGAGCATGTCAACATCCTTCCTGAAAATGTCATCATTCCCGGTGATTTTAACATTCATGTTGACAGTCTGACTAATAGTACTGCTAGCAAGTTTAATTATCTCTTCGGTGCATTTAATCTGAAACATGTTTCCTTCGCTACTCATAAAGGTGGCCATATATTGGATCTGATTATTACCAGAAGGGAATGATTTTTCTGTTGGGAATGTATCTGCACTAGATCCTGCAATATCTGACCATTCTGTTATCTTTTTCAATTTAACCGTATCTAAACCACCACTTCCAAGGAAAGAAGTTTGTTTTTGCAAGCTTCATAATATTGACTGTGATTGTTTCACTGTGACTTGCTTTCCTGGTCATTGCTATCTCAACCAGCATTGACCATTCAGGAACTCTGTGGTCAGTATGATGCCATGCTATCTTTTTTGCTTGACAGTCATGTTCCTCTTCAGAGAAAGTCTATAGTTATTCAACCAGCTACCCCATGGTACAGCAAGCGAATTGTCAACCATAAGACCTTGAAGCGGAGATTTGAAAGATGATGGTGCAAATCACAGCTTGAAGCAGACCATCAGAGATACCTTGACCAATGCAAATTGTTGAAAGATCTCATTTATTCCACCAAGAGGAAATACTACTCTGCTCTCATTGAAGAAGCCGGTAACAATCAAAAGGCTCTTTTTCACTTAAGTTTATTTGTATAGCGCTTTTAACAATAAACACTGTCGCAAAGCAGCTTTACAGAATTTGAACAACTTAAAATATGAGCTAATTTTATCCTTAATCTATCCCCAATGAGCAAGCCTGTGGCAACAGTGGCAAGGAAAAACTCCCCCAGACGACATGAGGAAGAAACTTTGAGAGGAACCAGATTCAAAAGGGAACCCATCCTCATTTGGGCAACAACATGTCTATAACATTAACAGTTCTAACATAAAGTCAGCTTTGTTGATGCTATAAACCCCCCACCGACGGAAACCCGGGCGCAAAACCGTTCACGACAACCACAGTCCCAAAGTCAGCAAGTCAACTGCAGTCCTAAAGTCAGCAAGTCAACTGCAGTCCCCAGCAACAAAAGCACCACTGCAAGAGTCCAGAGCATCCTCCAGGCACGACCCCCAACTGTCCACATGGGGCCGCCCTCCACAGGAGCGACGCGATGAAACTCCAACCAGACACAGGGCACCAGGATGGATCAGGCAGGTCCGAGGAGCAGAAGAGGTCAGCATCTCGATCCCAGGACTGACGTGTAACTCAGAGGGACAGATTTTGGGGGGGAGAGAAGAGAGAGAAAATACAGGTTGTTAGGTATGCCCAATGTCACCTGAATAAGTAGGAACAGTATTCATATTGCACCGAGTACAAGCAGGGACTCCGGCAACTATGACAGCATAACTAAACTAAAAGGGGAGAGCCAGAAGGTAACACAGGCATGAGGGAGCCCCAGGACATAAAGCAGCCAGCCACTACACCGTCAACAAACTCGAGTGAGCAAGTGAGTGGGGGACTGACAGCATCCATACATCTAAGGACCCTCCAGATCTACACCTTTACCTCATAAACACCATTAACAAAAGGCTTGACTAAACAGATACTGTATGTTTTCAGCCTAGGCTTAAACACTGAGACTGTGTCTGATCCCCGAACACTACTTGGAAGGCTGTTCCATAACTGTGGGGCTTTGTAAGAAAAGGCTCTGCCCCCTGATGTAGCCTTCACTATATGGGATACCCACAGATAGCCTGCACCTTTTGATCTAAGTAGGCGTAGCGGGTCATAGAGGACCAGAAGTTCGCTCAGGTACTGTGGTGCGAGACCATTCAGTGCTTTAAAGGTCAATAGTAGTATTTTATCATCAATAAAATGCTCAATAAAATATAATCAAGAAAATAATTTTTCCCTCTTCCTTCCCCATATCTTATTCTTTTTATATTTGTATATGTAAATAATTTATTTTAATTTATCTAGAAGTTTTCTCTATTTTCTGTTTATCTGTAACGATGCTCCTGGAATCTTAATTTCCCTGAGGGAACCTGCCCAAAGGGATCAATAAAGTTTTATCTAATCTAATCTAATATGAAATTTGATTGGGAGCCAATGCAGTGTGGATAAGACAGGGGTGATGTGGTCATACAACCCCGATTCCAAAAAAGTTGGGACAAAGTACAAATTGTAAATAAAAGCGGAATGCAATGATGTGGAAGTTTCAAAATTCCATATTTTATTCAGAATAGAACATAGATGACATATCAAATGTTTAAACTGAGAAAATGTATCATTTAAAGAGAAAAATTAGGCGATTTTAAATTTCATGACAGCACATCTCAAAAAAGTTGGAACAAGGCCATGTTTACCACTGTGAGACATCCCCTTTTCTCTTTACAACAGTCTGTAAACGTCTGGGGACTGAGGAGACAAGTTGCTCAAGTTTAGGGATAGGAATGTTAACCCATTCTTGTCTAATGTAGGATTCTAGTTGCTCAACTGTCTTAGGTCTTTTTTGTCGTGTCTTCCGTTTTATGATGCGCCAAATGTTTTCTATGGGTGAAAGATCTGGACTGCAGCCTGGCCAGTTCAGTACCCGGACCCTTCTTCTACGCAGCCATGATGCTGTAATTGATGCAGTATGTGGTTTGGCATTATCATGTTGGTGGAAAATGCAAGGTCTTCCCTGAAAGAGATGTCGTCTGGATGGGAGCATATGTTGCTCTAGAACCTGGATAGACCTTTCAGCACTGATGGTGTCTTTCCAGATGTGTAAGCTGCCCATGCCACACGCACTAATGCAACCCCATACCATCAGAGATGCAGGCTTCTGAACTGAGCACTGATAATAACTTGGGTCGTCCTTCTCCTCTTCAGTCCGAATGACACGGTGTCCCTGATTTCCATAAAGAAATTCAAATTTTGATTCGTCTGACCACAGAACAGTTTTCCACTTTGCCACAGTCCATTTTAAATGAACCTTGGCCCAGAGAAGACGTCTGCGCTTCTGGATCATGTTTAGATATGGCTTGTTCTTTGAACTATAGAGTTTTAGCCGGCAACGGCAGATGGCACGGTGAATTGTGTTCACAGACAATGTTCTCTGGAAATATTCCTGAGTCCATTTTGTGATTTCCAATACAGAAGCATGCCTGTATGTGATGCAGTGCCGTCTAAGAGCCCGAAGATCACAGGCACCCGGTATGGTTTTCCGGCCTTGACCCTTACGCACAGAGATTCTTCCAGATTCTCTGAATCTTTTGATGATATTATGCACTGTAGATGATATGTTCAAACTCTTTGCAATTTTACACTGTCGAACTACTTTCTGATATTGCGCCACTATTTGTCGGCGCAGAATTAGGGGGATTGGTGACCCTCTTCCCATCTTTACTTCTGAGAGCCGCTGCCACTCCAAGAGACCCTTTTTATACCCAGTCATGTTAATGACCTATTGCCAATTGACCTAATGAGTTGCAATTTGGTCCTCCAGCTGTTCCTTTTTTGTACCTTTAACTTTTCCAGCCTCTTATTGCCCCTGTCCCAACTTTTTTGAGATGTGTTGCTGTCATGAAATTTCAAGTGAGCCAATATTTGGCATGAAATTTCAAAATGTCTCACTTTTGACATTTGATATGTCGTCTATGTTCTACTGTGAATACAATATCAGTTTTTGAGATTTGTAAATTATTGCTTTACAATTTGTACTTTGTCCCAACATTTTTGGAATCGGGGTTGTATTATTGCCCTTTTGTTGTCTTCTTGAGCCCAGAGCAGAGAGGGGAGAGAGAGGAGGGAGTGACAGGGTATTCTACAGAGAAAAGTTTTTAGCCTACCACTTTCAAATGAACCCCCTCAAAAACCAATCAGTTCAGCATATGTATGTACTCGGTATGTGACGTTTTCAAGAGAGGCGGGAGTAACCAAAAATTTCTGATCAAGAAGGCGGAGGCTGTTATGCTTATTACGTGAAAATGTTTTATTTGATTAAAAGGTGTCTGGGCCACGAACAATGTCCACATCACCATCGGGTGGTTGTTTGCATGTGTCATGTTACACGAACTTGGTCAGGGCACTTTGCAGGTCTTAACTGAAGCACTTGAAATTAAGGGTTAGCAGGCTGCTAAAGTTTGCAGGCACTTCACAAGTAAGACTAGGTGCAATATTAGCCAACATTAGCACAATTTGATATGATTTAATAATGTCTTTGTGACCTTAATGAACACCAGTTGTCATAATCAAGTCGCATTGTTATTTACATGCCACACAAACTTAGAAAACAGTCATGTTTTCTAAGTTCAGGACCTGCCTGATTCATCCTGGTGCCCTGGGTTCCCTCAGGGAAATTAAAATTCCAGCAGCATCATTATAGGATAAACAGAGAATAGAAAAATAAAGAAAATTTATCTAGAAGTTAAGTATTGACACATGCAAATATAAAAAATAAAATATGGGGAAAAAAAAGTCCAGCAGGAGAGGTATTGCACATTGTCCAGTATTGCTTTTTGTCAGGCTAGGCTATTGCTCCTTCCCATCCTCTGCCCCCCCCCAGAGAGGAGTTGTACAGTCTGGGACAAAGGAGTTTTTAAGTCTGTTAGTCCTGCACTTGGGAAGAAGTATTCTGTCACTGAATGGGCTCCTCTGATTGCTGATGACGGTGTGCAGAGGGTGACTGGCATCATCCATGATATTCAGTAGTTTGTCCATAGTCCTCTTCTCTGCCACCGTCACCAGAGAGTCCAGCTTCATGCCGACCGCAGAGCTGGCCTGCTTGATCAGTTTGCCCAGCCTGGATGTGTCCTTCTTGGATGTGCTGCCCCCCCAGCACACCACGGTGTAAAACAGGACATTGGCCACCACAGACTGATAGAACATCCACAGGAGTTTCCTGCAGATGTTAAAGGACTGCAGCCTCCTCAGGAAGTACAGCCTGCTCTGTACCTTCCTGTACAGGTGGTTGGTGTTACAAGTCCAGTCCAGCTTGCTGTCCAGCCACAGCCCCCAGAAGCTCTGCAGTTTTTAAATGCCCAGAGGTGCATTTTGAACTGTCAGAGACATGTTGTAAATAAAATATCTTAAAGAAAATTACCATATCAAAAATATGTTTTAAAAGTAGGAACTTTCAAAGCCATTTTATTAGTCACTGAAAATTATATTGTCAGAGTTGCAGGTATATGCATAGAACATAATTACAACTGATGTATGGTAATATTTATGAAAGTTGCATTGCCATATAATGCATTACCACATGACACTACAGTGTAGTATACTGACCACAAAACACATTACATCAATAAATTATTACTATTTTAGTAACTGCAATCTGAGCCCATGCTCAGGACATTCAATGTACATATAAGACAGTGAATATCTCGTCTCGTCTTCTTCCGCTTATCCAGGACCGGGTCGCGGAGGCAGCAGTCTAAGCATGGAAGCCCAAACTTCCCTTTCCCCAGACACCTCGGCCAGCTCCTCGGGAAGAACACCGAGGCGTTCCCAGGCCAGCCGAGAGACATAGTCCCTCCAGCGTGTCCTGGGTCTTCCCCGGGGCCTCCTCCCGGGGGGACATGCCTGGAACACCTCCCCAGGGAGGCGTCCAGGAGGCATCCGAAAAAGATGCCCGAGCCACCTCAGCTGGTTCCTCTCGATGTGGAGGAGCAGCGGCTCTACTCCGAGCTCCTCCCGAGTGACTGTGCTTCTCACCCTATCTCTAAGGGAGCGCCCAGCCACCCTGCGAAGGAAACTCATTTCAGCCGCTTGTATCCGCGATCTTGTTCTTTCTGTCATTACCCAAAGCTCATGACCATAGGTGAGAGTCGGAACGTAGATCGACCGGTAAATTGAGAGCTTCGCCTTTTGGCTCAGCTCCTTCTTCACCACGACGGACCGGTAAAGCGACCGCATCACTGCGGAGGCTGCACCGATCCGCCTGTCGATCTCACGCTCCATCCTTCCCTCACTCGTGAACAAGATCCCGAGATACTTAAACTCCTCCACTTGAGGCAGGACTTCTCCACCAACCTGGAGAGGGCAAGCCACCCTTTTCCGGTCGAGAACCATGGCCTCGGACTTGGAGGTGCTGATTCTCATCCCAGCCGCTTCGCACTCGACTGCAAACCGCCCCAGTGCATGCTGAAGGTCCTGGTTTGAAGAAGCCAACAGGACAACATCATCCGCAAAAAGCAGAGATGAAATCCTGTGGTTCCCAAACAGGATTCCTTCCGGCCCCTGGCTGCGCCTAGAAATTCTGTCCATAAAAATTATGAACAGAACCGGTGACAAAGGGCAGCCCTGACGGAGTCCAACATGCACTGGGAACAGGTCTGACTTACTGCCGGCAATGCGAACCAGACTCCTGCTCCGTTCGTACAGGGACCGGACAGCCCTTAGCAAAGAGCCCCGAACCCCATACTCCCGAAGCACCCCCCACAGAATACCACGGGGGACACGGTCGAATGCCTTCTCCAGATCCACAAAGCACATGTGGACTGGTTGGGCAAACTCCCATGAACCCTCGAGCACCCTATGAAGGGTATAGAGCTGGTCCAGTGTTCCGCGACCAGGACGAAAACCGCATTGTTCCTCCTGAATCCGAGGTTCGACTATCGGTCGAATTCTCCTCTCCAGTACCCTGGAGTAAACTTTCCCTGGGAGGCTGAGAAGTGTGATTCCCCTATAATTGGCGCACACTCTCCGGTCCCCTTTCTTAAAAAGAGGGACCACCACCCCAGTCTGCCACTCCAGAGGCACTGTCCCCAACCGCCACGCGATGTTGCAGAGGCGTGTCAACCAAGACAGCCCCACAACATCCAGAGACTTGAGATACTCAGGGCGGATCTCATCCACCCCCGGTGCCTTGCCACCGAGGAGCTTGCAAACCACCTCAGTGACTTCGGCTTGGGTAATGGACGAGTCCACCTCTGAGTCATCAGCCTCAGTCTCCTCAGTGGAAGACATGACGGTGGGATTGAGGAGATCCTCAAAGTATTCCTTCCACCGCCCAACAATGTCCCCAGTCGAGGTCAACAGCTCCCCACCCGCACTGTAAACAGTGTTGGCAGAGTACTGCTTCCCCCTCCTGAGGCGCCGGACGGTTTGCCAGAATTTCTTTGAGGCCGACCGATAGTCCTTCTCCATGGCCTCCCCGAACTCCTCCCAGTTCCGAGTTTTTGCCTCTGCAACTGCCCGAGCTGCAGCACGCCTGGCCTGCCGATACCCGTCGGCTGCCTCAGGAGTCCCGGAGGTCAACATGGCCCGATAGGACTCCTTCTTCAGCTTGACGGCATCCCTTACTTCCGGTGTCCACCACCGGGTTCGGGGATTGCCGCCACGACAGGCACCGGAGACCTTGCGGCCACAGCTCCGAACAGCTGCGTCCACAATGGAGGTAGAGAACATGGTCCACTCAGACTCAATGTCCCCCGCCTCCCTCGGAAGCTGGGAAAAGCTCTCCCGGAGGTGGGAGTTAAAGACCCCCTCAACAGAGTGCTCGGCCAGACGTTCCCAGCAGACCCTCACCATACGTTTGGGCCTGCCAGGTCTGTCCAGCTTCCTCCTCCGCCAGCGGATCCAACTCACCACCAGGTGGTGATCAGTTGACAACTCAGCCCCTCTCTTCACCCGAGTGTCCAAGACATAGGGTCGGAGATCAGATGACACGACTACAAAGTCAATCATCGACCTCCGACCTAAGGTGTCCTGGTGCCACGTGCACTTATGGACACCCCTATGCTCGAACATGGTGTTCGTTATGGACAAACTGTGACTAGCACAGAAGTCCAATAACAAAACACCACTCGGGTTCAGATCGGGGAGGCCGTTCCTCCCAACCACGCCCCTCCAGGTGTCACTGTCATCGCCCACGTGAGCATTGAAGTCCCCCAGTAGCACAATGGAGTCCCCAGTCTGAGCACCCCTCAGTACCTCTCCAAGGGACTCCAAGAAGGTCGGATACTCTATACTGCTATTTGGCCCGTAGGCACAAACAACAGCAAGGGCCCTCTCCCCAATCCGAAGGCGCAGAGAGGCGACCCTCTCGTTCACTGGGGTAAACTCCAACACATGGCGGCTGAGCTGGGGAGCTATAAGGAAGCCCACACCAGCCCGCCGCCGCTCACCACGGGCGACTCCAGAGAAGTGGAAAGTCCAGCCCCTCTCGAGGAGCTGGGTTCCAGAGCCCAAGCTGTGCGTGGAGGTGAGCCCGACTATCTCTAGCCGGTACCTCTCAACCTCCCGCACAAGCTCAGGCTCCTTCCCCCCCAGCGAAGTGACATTCCATGTCCCAACAGCCAGCCGCTGTGTCCGGGGATCAGGTCGTCGAGGCCCCTGCCTTCGACTGCCACCCAATCCACACTGCACCAAACCCCTACTGCTACCTCTGTGGGTGGTGAACCCACAGGAGGTCGGGCCCACGTCACCTCTTCGGGCTGAGCCCGGCCGGGCCCCATGGGCAAAGGCCCGGCCACCAAGCGCTCGCATACGAGCCCCAACCCCGGGCCTGGCTCCAGGGTGGGGCCCCGGCTGCGTCCTACCGGGCGACGTCACGGTCCTGGATTTTTTCTCCATAGGGGTTTTTTGGTGAACTGCTCTTGGTCTGGCCTGTCACCTAGGACCTGTCTGCCTTGGGAAACCCTAACAGGGGCATAATGCCCCCGACAACATAGCTCCTAGGATCATTCAAGCGCACAAACCCCTCCACCACAATAAGGTGGCAGTTCTAGGAGGGGAGACAGTGAATATACCCAGTTAAAATGAGGGAATGTCAGTGGCCACTTAAGACAGAGCTTAATACTGAGATAACTATAAACAAAGACTGCAAGAGTTTCATGTCTATAATACAAAGTCAGTAACTGCAATTTGAGCTCCTGAGTCTAATAGACTGAGATAATTATCATACATGTCAACCTTTGGTCAATCAAACCTGTATAACCAACCTCCAAAATCCGTATTTCCCTTATAAAATCCGTATAAGATGCAAATTAAAATAATTTACCGAAAATTTGAATGATAATTAACAATGATGTATCCCAGTTACTTTTTATTCAATATTAATAACAATAAACCTTCAGAATGAATACAAAGCTCCAATGTTTGACAAAAACACAGTGTTATCAGCGTAGTTACGAAGGAAATACTTCGTTGTTTGGAGACCGGTTTCACCGAGTGGCTATTATGCACGAGACTTCATATTAGCCACAAAGTCAGGAAAATCTGTTCGTAAAATTACGTTATAATGACCAAATACAATGAAAAGTATTTTTCCAGTCTCACCTGTGAAAGGTAATCCCATGTGATCTCGTTTGGACGGTAAACCTGTTGGTACAGTTAAACGCAGCACATGAATGAGGCATCTTTATTCTCGGCTACTGTCTAGACGCTATACCAGAGATGGTTGAAGAATCTCCACTTTGCCACATCCAATATGGCGGTGAGGATGACGTATGATTCTACGCAGAAGGCGGCGTCTATGTTTATATGTCTATGACTTCACGATTGGCGGGATTCTCGCAATGCGGTGTGCGCATGATCAAAAGTGGAACGAAGTCTCGCTACCACAAGATAACGCGCGATTTCATAAGACTCTTTACTGGCTGTCTGTGGTGTACAGTACGTTTGTAAATGTTATGCGCTCTTTTATCATCGTGGGAATTGATTATAGCTCTAAATAAATATTGAAGTTTTTTTAAAGAATCCGTATAACTTTATTTATACGCCCGTATACTACGTTTATTGAATCAAATCCGTATAAAATACGGACATTCCGTATAGGTTGACATGTATGAACTATACAATGATTGTATGAGTTGCATGTGAATAAGTCCTATAATAAGTCTTAGTTCCCAAGACTCAGCAGATTAATAAAAAGCATCTTTCTTGGATGCTTTGTAGCATACATGTTAATAACTTTGTCATAATCTAGTTCTTGGGTGGCCAACCCGCGGCTCGCGAGCCGCATGCGGCTCTTTGCCCGGTGTCATGCGGCTCTTGCGTTCATATCGAAGTTTGTGTTTGTGTTTTTTTTTAATGTACGTGTGCGCTTTGCTTGAGTTCAGTATAGTATTTTCGTCAAATGCATCTTCGCTTTGCTTGGGTATATTACGGTATTTTCAGGTCATGTCAAATGCGCATGTGCGTGAGATAATCGCTAAGTTTTTGGGCAAGGTGTATCTTGTGTCAAGTAGCCTCTCAAAATGGCAATGAAAAAATGCACAGCAAAACGAAAATATGAAGACGAACATGGGACATTTTTAACAGAGTGGGAGAGTTTATACTTTTTTGTTGAATGTAATGGCAAGCCATTCTGCCTTATATGTCAGTCGTCATTAGCTCATTTCAAAGCTTCCCGCCTCCCTGAATAAGCAAGGAGCCAGATATGCAACACTAATTGAAAACCTGCACGAAAGCTTTGTAACCCGGTTCCGTGATGTACTGTACAACTGAAAAGGCCACAGGTTACGTTCCTCGTCGACCCATTCAATGCGGAGATGGACTGTTTGAAAGCTCCGCTAGTCACAGATGAAGCTGCGGCTGAGTTGGAGATGATCGATCTTCGTGAGGAAGACCAACTGAAACCTGTTTTGAGGGAAGGCACCATTGGGGTTTGGAAAAGTGTGCCATTGGAAAAATACCCGAATGTGAAGCAGGCTGCGCTTAAGATACTGTCAATGTTTGGGTCAACATACGTCTGCGAGTCTGTGTTCTCTACCATGAAACACGTGAAGTCAAAGCATCGTTCTGTTTTGACTGAAACCCATGTGAAAGAACTGCTTCGAGTGGCAACGACGGAATACAAGCCAGATTTGAAGAGGATTGTTCAAGGCAAGGAATGTCAGAAGTCCCACTAAGCAACATGCATAGTAAGTGCACACAATATTGATTGCTGTAAATGACTGGCCTGTGGTATTAGTACTGACTGAAGGAGTAAATTTCTCTCATGTTGGCGTGTGACATTTACTATTAATCTGGCTGAGCAGAGATGAGTGCTTGAGCGTGTGCATGTGTGTCTGTGAGGGAGAGAGAGCGGGGGGGGGCGATGTTCATGTGCGGTCATGTGTATGGTGTGGCTTTTTTTTTGGTAATGCCATGAGTCCCACTAAGCAGCATGCATAGTAAGTTGAACATTGATACCAATGTTCATTGTTAAAAATGACTGGCCTCAGCCTGTGGTCTTAGTGCTGTAGGAGTAAATATGTTGGTGTGTGACATTTACTATTAATCTGGCTGAGCAGAGGTGTGTGTGTGTGTGTGTGTGTGTGTGTGTGTGTGTGTGTGTGTGTGTGAGAGAGAGAGGAAGGGATGTTCGTGTGCCCATGTGTATGATGTGGCTCTTTGCGGTAATACAATAAAAAATGTGGCTCTTGGTCTCCAACTGGTTGGCCACCCCTGATCTAGTTTATTGTCTCTGTGGACGAAGATGAGAATCAGAGCATTTAGGCGCTCTTGCAGCATAGTGCTCCTATACACATTCTTACTGTGCCTGATACAGGAATTCACTCTTTCAACCCCTGCACTAGTTACAGGACAAAGCAGCAACAGATACATGTGTGTGTACAGAGTAAGCCTGCTGCAGCATCTTATCATTTTGGCTTGTGAACATGCATGTTAATGATACCATTAACATAAAAGGATGGCGCACACCCTTTACATGTAGTCTACAGTGCAGTCCGGGAATACAGTATGTTATTATGTAGATGCACGAAATTCTCATGCCCTGTTAAAATCCAACAGGACTCACTCAGCTTGCTTTTCACTGCATTTGTGTCACGAGCGAAAAAACCTAAGCTAGGACCTACTATGAAATATATATTTATACCATAAACTCTTCAGCTCACTCCCACATAATGATTTATTTTGTTTATTTTTTAAAAATCTTATTAATTAAACAGTGAGCATATCTCTGTATCTGCAATACAATCAAGTCACAATTTCAAGTAGCCCTGTACTGAAACATATATAAAATTTATCATTATTTGTTTGGACGCCAGGTCCCCCCCCCCAAGAACAACAACAAAAAAAAAAAATCCACAAATGCGAAATATCACAGAGATCAGTTTTTCTTCATTTTGATGTTTAATGTGAACATTAACTCTAGTGATTGACCTGTATGTGCATGATTTTATGCTGCCACCTTATTGGTTGTTTGGATGACACTCATAAATGAGCAAGTGTGCAGGTGTTTCTATTAAAGTCAGTGTTGTTTTCGTTAACGGTGACGAAATTATTTCCTTAACGCACCTTTTTTTCATGACTAAAACGAGACAGTGACGAGCTAAACATAACTCTTTGATCACGAAAATATGACGAGACGTATTTGTTGTTTTCGTTGACGAGATGAGACGAAACAAAAATGTTAGTGGGTTGGCTATAGCACTATCAAAATGCATGGCGTTTCCTCCAACGGTGCGTGCAATCTGTCTGCCAAATGCTGAAAATATCAGCAATGTACCTGCATTCTGTCCTTGTTTGGTCACGCCCACCACCAGGCATGGACGGGCACAGTGCACACCGGGGCAGCCACACACAGTTCATGGACCATGGTGGCGGCAACGCCAGCACAAGGGCTTGGTGGGCGGAAAAGACATGATGATTTATGGACATACTTTACACATAATCCAGCAGAAAATAAAACGGAATGCCTTGTAGTGGGAGACAGAGGTACACGCTGTGGCTATAAACTACGTGGCAAGAATACGACCAACCTCAAGAGGCATCTAAAGGCTCACCATGCTGCTATTTCTGCTACGGTAAGTTAATGTTACAAGAAGTCCTGTTAACAAATCATGTATACGTTTGCTAGCTTTGGTTAATGTCACTCAACAATTGGTGTGTGATGAATTTCCTATGAAGTTTTCCATAACACCATGACCTGGTGAAAATGAATGGGACCGCTAGCTTCATGCTAAAGTTGGCCTGGTTAAGTTAACTTACATTGAATTAACATGTCATGAGTAAAACTTGTCCTGCAGGGATTTTTGGTGGGACAGCAACTGAATGCTTTGTCATATATTGACCCATATTTGAGTTACTGTGAAACATATGGGGGGAAATGTAGTTTTTCAGACCTGTTGCTGTGCCTTAATATGTCTAAATGAGCAGCAGCACACCTGGGTACTCTAACATTAGCAGCATGTTTAGCAATCATATTTAAATTAACGGACAGCATGGTCATCTTCTAGTTGTCTGTTCATCATGACATGTTTGTGCTCTATCAGCGCATTGCGACATGTTAAACGGAGGCAGAAACACGAGTCTGTGAACAATGGCGTATACACACTAGACAGCGTTTATGTAGTGAGCATACACACTAGACAGCGTTTATGTAGAGAGCATACACACTAGACAGCATTTATGTAGAGAGCATACACACTAGACAGCGTTTATGTAGAGAGTATGTTATGCACAACCTGTCAATCTCGATTACAATTTCCTATCTCTGTATTGGCCTAATTTAATGTTTTAAAGTAATTATTTTTTCGACTAAAATGAATGACTGACTAAAACGACTAAAACCCTTTTAGTTTTCGTCGACTAAAACTGGACCAAAACTATCAGGGATAGAATTGACGAAAATGTGACTAAAACTAATAAGCATTTCGTCCAAAAGACTAAGACTAAAACTAAATAAAAAATGGCTGCCAAAAACAACACTGATTAAAGTGGGTGGTGAGTGTATATGGGTGGACATCATAATAGGGATTCAAAAGTGAAGCCAAAATATCTCTCAGGCAATCAAGTGACTGATTTCAGTACAGTTTTTTAACCTCCCATTTACCAGTTCAATTAACTTTATATGTTCCCTGTTTTTTATTTTGCTCCTTACAATGAAAGGCAAATAGCTCCTTTAAAACACAATCAATAAAAGGGCATAGTTGATGAGGTAACTGACAGTTTGGGACATGACCATCAAACCTCCTGAAGCTCTTTGAACCAACTGTAGCTCTCAATAATTCTTTATCAAACCTACAGCGGTGCTTGAAAGTTTGTGAACCCTTTAGAATTTTCTATATTTCTGCATAAGTATGACTGAAAACAACATCAGATTTTCACACAAGTCCTAAAAGTAGATAAAGAGAACCCAGTTAACCAAATGAGGAAAATGATCCAATACAGGCCTAGAAATTCATATATTTTTTCACCAGCCAGCTGGACTAGTTACCTTCCAAAGTAACTAGCCAAACAGAAAATCAACTAGCCAAAATTTATGTATGAATTTTACTTCTGTCAAAAATAACACAAAAGAGAGTTGTTACCATTGTTCATGACTAATATATATTTATTTCAAGACCCGAGTATTTTGATACTGTTGTTAAATACATAAATGAGAACAACACAGAGCACCATAATATAATATCAACAAATAATAATATATTGGAAAACTTGGCAACTTGGTGTATGAGTATTGAAAACAAATATACTTACTATCATGACTATAGCACCCAAAATATGTCCAACATGCTTTCTGTATTTAACCATTTATGAAAGAGAGAGCATTAGGAGCTTCATATTGAGTAGGAATCAACTTGGAAAAAAAATTAATTATTCCATAAAAATCATATCGCAGCCAAGGTCTACCCTGCTCCCACGTTTGCTTATAAGTCCTTTGTCATTTCTCCTTCTCATACGCTTTATCGGCGGCCTTTTTCTCCTCTTCAGACCGAGGTCGCTTTGTCCCCATCTCTGGCGGTTTCTGTACACCTTTCAGAAAATTCCACATTGCAACGTAGCTTTGGCAGATGTAGATGTAAACAACAACAAAAACACGTGTTTAAATGGGCAATAATGTGGCCACATCTATTGAATTTGATAACGTGATTACCGCGATATTCAACGAGATGCGTTATATGCATGCGCAGTAGTGAAAAAAACGACAGCCTGACTCGTACACGATATGATTCGGAATTCTTCGGTATTTTCCATCCTGCTGATAAACACATCGATTAACACAGACACAGCACACACTTAATATGTGGCGGCTTTAGTTGACGGTGTGTCTGAATCTTCGCTTCATATATACTTTTTATTTTCAACTAGCCAGCTGGGCTGGCTAGTGACAGGAATTACCTGCCAAATGACAAATTAAGTCGCCTCGGGCGACCAGACCACCGCGAATTTCGAGCCGTGCAATATTACATATCTGAGTGGCAAAAGTATGTGAACCTCTAGGATTAGCAGTTCATTTGAAGGTGAAATTAGTCAGGTGTTTTCAATCAATGGGATGACAATCAGGTGTGAGTGGGCATCCTGCTTTATTGAAAGAACAGGGATCTATCAAAGTCTGACCTTCACAACACATGTTTGTGGCAGTGCATCATGGCACAAACAAAGGAGCTTTCTGAGGACCTCAGAAAAAGCATTGTTGATGCTCATCAGGCTGGAAAAGGTTACAAAACCATCTCTAAAGAGTTTGGATTCCACCAATCCACAGTCAGACAGATTGTGTACAAATGGAGGAAATTCAAGACCATTGTTTCCCTCCCCAGGAGTGGTCGACCAACAAAGATCACTCCAAGAGCAAGGTGTGTAATAGTTGGCAAGGTCACAAAGGACCCCAGGGTAACTTCTAAGCAACTGAAGGCCTCTCTCACATTGGCTAATGTTAATGTTCATGAATCCACCTTCAGGAGAACACTGAACGATAGTGTGCATGGCAGGGTTGCAAGGAGAAAGCCACTGCTCTCCAGAAAGAACATTGCTGTTTGTCTGCAGTTTGCTAAAGATCATGTGGACAAGCCAGAAGGCTATTGGAAAAATGTTTTGTGGATGGATGAAACCAAAATAGAACTTTTTGGTTTAAATGAGAAGTGTTATGTTTGGAGAAAGGAAAACACTGCATTCCAGCATAAGAACCTTTTCCCATCTGTGAAACATGGTGGTGGTAGTGTCATGGTTTGGGCCTGTTTTGCTGCATGTAGGCCAGGACGGCTTGCCATCATTGATAGAACAATGAATTCTGAATTATATCAGTGAATTCTAAAGAAAAATGTCAGGACATCTGTCCATGAACTTAATCTCAAGTGTAGGTGAGTCATGCATCAAGACAACGACACTAAGCACACAAAATATTAAAATGAAATGGGCTAAAATTCCTCCAAGCCGATGTGCAGGACTGATCAACAATTACTGGAAATGTTTAGCTGCAGTTATTGCTGCACAAGGGGGTCACACCAGATACTGAAAGCAAAGGTTCACAAACTTTTGCCACTCACAGATATATAATATCAGATCATTTTCCTCAATAAATAAATAAATGACCAAGTATAATATTTTTGTCTCATTTGTTTAACTGGTTTCTCTTTATCTACTTTTAGGACTTGTGTGAAAATCTGATGATGTTTTAGGCCATATTTATGCACAAATATAGAAAATTCTAAAGGGTTCACAAACTTTCAAACACCACTATATAGCCATACTTGCCAACTTTTCAAAATTCTCATGGGGAGAAAAGTGCGTAAACGACATTTTCAATTGGACGAGGGTATGATGCGCGGTTGAAACGATAAAAGCAGCCGATCCCAATTAATTGCAAACCATTAGAAATTTATACAATTAAAGAGTTTTTGAATTATTGATATTGTTCTATCAATTACTATAGGTTATTGGATTCATGTTTCAGGCATGAGATAGCTCAGAGTGAAAAATCTGAAATAATACTCTTGTCTTGAATTTTAATATAATAAAAGAAAGGGAAGTCTTAAATCAGATTTTTAGCTGAAAAATCTCATGCCTGAATATTGTATACATATGGAGACCCACAGAAAATAACACAAGTGATGCTTTAGAAGAATGTTTATAATTTCTTAAAATAGTCACAGTGAATGAAAGTATTATTGGATTGCATCAAATGTGTTTTCCTTCTGTAAGCTCGTAAAAATACAGATAACTTTAATATCACATATAAATTAAATTTTAATAAGATTTAACCAAAATAGTAACAACTTAATAAAATAAATACTGCACTGTCTTAGTACTACTAAAATGCATCTCTCTCACTAAACACTTTCCAACAGAATTTTTAAAAAGCACTAGAAATACTATCAAAATCCTATCAGAATGCATCAAAAGAATTTGCTCATTTGCAAACTTTGTCAAAGTTTTCAAACAAAATTTAAAAATGGCACTATAAATACTACCGTACTATCAAAATATACTCCACAAAGAAATTCACTTGAATGCAAAATTTTAGTACTACCAAAATACACTAGTAATAGTATTTTCACTTAAAACCTCAAAACTCTATCAAAATCAATCACTTTTCCGATAATTTTTAATTTTTTGAGTCATCGTCTATTTGTTTTGTTTTTATCTTGTTCTTCTCCATTGTGAGCATGGTATTAGTAGTAAACTTATGTGTAGACATATGGATATACATATGTAATTAATTATATGATATAGTCAGAGAGAATTGATTTCTGAATAGTTGAAGTAATAAGTAATATACAGTGGGTGTGTGTATATACACACACACACACACACACATATATATATATATATATATATATATATATATATATATATACACACATATATGTACAAAAGTCCATCTGATATCCTTTTATGTTATGCCAATTATCCAGTTTCCTATTTTAGTTAGGCAGTTAATTGGCCACCCTTTAGATTTGAGGACCCTTTTAGGCCCCCTTTTGCATTTGTCAGTAGCAGAATATAAGATCAAGGTGGCAGCAGCAGTTGGATCATGTTTGCAGTTTTTCATAGATGTTTCATAGTTTTGTGTGCGTGCATCTACTGGTGAGTGCCTTTATTAATATTAGAAATTTGTTGGGTGTTTAAACTGCACCAGTTATGTATGAGTCTTGTAAGTGCCAAATTAATCTGGTTTTGTTAAATTGATATTGATTGGTAATTCTTGCTGTGTCATGCTAGCTAGCTAGTACTGTTACATGTAGACAGTAATTATTGCCATGATGGTAAAGAAAATTGTATCCCTTCCTTTATTTCAGAACCACACACATGCACAGAGACAATGTTTATTTTGATAGAAAGAAGAATTTATTCATGTGTGTTGTGGGTGTAAAGATAAATAAAGAAGACCTTTGCTTGGAAATACTTCTCCCTCATCATTGTTCTGATCGGACAACCTGTAGAGCTTGCTAACGGATTAGTAGCCAGAATTCATTTTACCTACACATTTTATATGGTCCTTCGAGCCGGATAGCAAGTTCTATAGCTAACCAATGTCGAAGCAAGCAGAAGACGAAGCCAGTCACTCAGCTGACACTCATCAGTCACTCACAACACAAGAAGCACTTCAAGCTGAGAGCGCACATACTCCAGAGCTGAGGAGGCATGTATATCAACTCGCTGAAGAGAATGCTGTGGTGAGACACTATATAGAGGAGATGGAGGAGCAACAGAGGTCTCTGCGCATGAGACATGAATATCACTCACTCCCAAGGCATCGAGCTTCATGCTCTAGATCAAGCTCACCACTGTCACAGGAAGGGGAGACGCTTCAAAGAGATCATCAGGATCCACGTCCTCCACAACCTGTAGCTGAATCGGCAGCCACTGAGAGCAAGCAACAGCATGCACTAAAAGGAGATGATCTTGATGAGCTCACTAGTGGTCTTGACAGGTTACTACGCCATCACAGGCCATCAACCAGAGACCACTCAAGCCGAAACCCAAGCCGCTACCCTCAGTCACCTCCTCGCCGCAGCCACTACTCACCTACAGGCCCTCGTCATGACTCAACCTGGGGTATGTCACAACGCTTCCGTAGATCATTCTATGTGCATTATCATCATAGCCCACCTGCTGAGGGCTATACCAGGCAGTATAGATATAACTCTGAGAGGGGCTATGACCCAGGTTGGCATTATGGTTCTCGACACCTTGAGCCATTGTACTCGCCTCCGCACCATAGTTCTCAGTGCCAGCCATCCTACTCACCTCGGCGTCATAGCTCTGGGCATCACCAGCCATGCTACTCACCTCAGTGTCAAAGCTCTCGCTCATCTCGATGCTCCTCACCACCGCGTCCTGTAGAGACAGAGTTTTTCTATCGAGGTCCAAAGGCAAAGATCCCTGACTTCCAGCGTGAAGATCCACGTGAGTTCAATAGGCTCAAAGTTGCTCTAGACAAACTCCTTCCCCCAGATGCAACAGAGCAATTTAAATTTCACATTTTAATGGATCACCTGAAGCTGGAGGACGCGTTGCTAGTTGCTGATTCTTACAGTAATAGCCGTTACCCCTACTCTGATACAATGGACGCTCTGACTGAGTTATATGGGCAACCACATCAACTTGCACTTCAGCGTATCTCAAAGCTAATGGAGGAGCCAAATGTCAAGATGGGTGACACCAAGGCGTTCAAGCGATTTGTGCTCAAAGTGCGAGCATTAGTAGGTATGTTAGACCAGCTTGGCCATGCTGGGGATACAGAGCTACGATGTGGATCTCATGTTTCCTGTAATATTAGGGAAGTTGCCTTATGATTTAAGAGCAAACTTCAGGAGGTTTGTGGATCCCAAGAGGACTTCCATTCCCACTCTACTTGACCTGGCAAAATGGCTGGAATATGAAGTGAAGATTCAAGTGGATAATTTACAGCCAATTGTTGAGCCTAGTAAGGAACATCAGGGCCCCAAGGAGCAATGCAAAGACCGCAAGTCACAGCCTAAGCCCACGACCGTTCTTCACAGCACAGAGCAGGACGGTTCCCTGTCTGAACCACAGTCGAGTAGTTCAGACCAGCTTAGGGAAAAGCCAAAGAAATTCTGTCCCTTCTGTAACACCACAAAGCACTATCTGAACCAGTGTGCAAACTTCCAAATCCTTACTAAAGAACAAATTGAGAAGTGGATCCAGTGCAATCAGAGGTGCTGGAAGTGCGGGCGTGAACATTTAAGTGCAGAGTGTACTCTTAAGGCTAAGTGCAAGAAATGTGACAAGGGGCATTTAGAGATCCTTCATGAAGTGAACATGGGGAGTAATAGTAAGCCGACTACTTCTGTGAAGAACACGATTGGGTTAACAGAGAATTTCAAACCAACTAGCTCTACTGCTCAAACCCTCTATGTGGACAGACCTGCTGGCAGTAGTAAGATGCTACTGAAGATGAGCCAAGTCATCTTAAGGAATGGTGACAACTCATTAGACACGTATGCACTGCTAGATGACTGCTCTGAGCATACTATTTTGCTGGGTGAGGCAGCACAGCAATTTGGTCTTCGAGGTACACCTGAAGAACTGTCTTTACGTGCAGTACGCCAAGAGATGCACGTCATCAAGGGAGCCACAGTGTCGTTCTCAGTGTCACCTGCTCATCAACCTGGGAAGATGTTCCTCATTCAAAGGGCATTTACAGCTAAAGAGCTCAGTTTGACATCTCATACTTACCCAATTGCTGCACTCAAGAAGTCATATCGGCACCTGAAGAATGTGCCTCTACAGCCCATTGACTGTGCGCAGCCCTTACTCCTTATAGGATCAGACCATCCACATCTCATACCAACGGAGCCTGTGCGTCTTGGTCCACCAGGAGGGCCTGCCGCCATTAAGACCCAGCTAGGATGGTCACTCCAGGGGCCTTCTAAGCTCGTGAAGCATAGCCTCACCACTCAGCAATGCCTTCTAACATCCATCACCTCGAGCAACTCTGAGTTACTACAACACGTCGAAGTTGTGGCAATTGGATACTTTGCCCTATCGTAGTGAGAAATTCGTGACGCGCTCAAGACAGGATGTAAAGGCCATCCAAATCCTCGAGGAGAAGACCATCAGAGTGGAGGTAGATGGAGTTTTGCGGTACGCCACACTGCTGTTGTGGAAAACTGATCTACCTCCGTTGGTTGCTCCAAAGGAAGCTGTGATGTCCCACCTGCATGGTACAGAGAAGAAGCTTGCTGCTGATCCAGACAAGGCTGCCACCTACAACCGAGAGATCAGCAAGCTAGTTGAGGCAGGCTATGTGAGCAAGATCCCACTGGAGGAAGCAACCAACAGTCCTGGGTGGTATATCCCCCATCATATGGTCCACCATAATGGGAAGAACAGAATTGTCTTTAACTGTTCCTTCGTTCATAGAGGCATCAGCTTGAACGATTATCTTCTCCCTGGACCTGTGCTGGGTGCCACTCTGCTTGGGGTTCTCCTCCGCTTCCGGGAACATGCCTTTGCAATCAGTTCTGATATAAAGGGCATGTTTCACCAAGTCCGCCTCCTCCCAGAGGACCAGCCACTGTTGAGGTTCCTGTGGAGAGAAATGCAAAGGAATGACCCTCCAGATGTCTATCAGTGGCAAGTCCTGCCATTTGGAACAACCTCAAGCCCCTGCTGTGCCACTTTTGCTCTCCAAAAGCATGTGGTGGACCACACTGAAGATGGAGACAAACTGCGCACATCAGTGGAACAGTGTTTTTATGTAGACAATTGTCTACAGAGTCTGCAGTCAGCTCATGAGGCTAGAGATCTTGTTGATAAACTGTGCCATCTCCTGGCTGAAGGTGGATTTGACCTGAGACAATGGAGCAGTACAGTAACTGCTCAAGTATCATCAGCCATTTGCCCTCAGAGAGTAGGTCTGAAAGTGCTGAACTCTGGCTCACCCAGGATGCGAGCGACCCAGAAGAACGCACCCTCGGCTTGATTTGGCACTGCCAATCAGACACTTTAGGCTTCAAGCATGGGCAGCTTGAGCTTGACGCACAGCCTACAATGTGCAGTATCTATAGCATTCTTGCCAGGCAGTACGATCCACTTGGATTCATTGTGCCTTTTACCACCAGAACCAAGGTCATAGTGCAGAAGCTCTGGGATCGGAAGCGCGAATGGGATGATCCCAACCTACCTTCTGATCTTTTACAAGAATGGCATTCCTGGGTAGAGGAACTTCCCCAGCTATCGCGTCTTACTGTGCCAAGGTGCTACACCACCCCTGAGCTGGACATTAACACCTGCAGACAGTGTCCACATATTCTGCGATGCTTCTGAAAAGGCATATGGCTCGGTAGCATATCTTCGCACAGAAGACACCAGTGGATGCGCTCAAGTTGCTTTTATTGCTGCCCGCTCAAGAGTGGCCCCCAAACAGCAATTGTCAATCCCAAGGCTGGAGCTGTCTGCTGCCTTAACAGGTGCCCAACTGGCATCAGTTCTGAAGAGAGAGTTAACTCTGAATGCCCACCATTACATCTACTGGACAGATTCTATGACAGTACTTACCTGGCTGCAATCAGAATCCTGCAAGTTCAAAGTTTTCATGGGAACTCGGATCGCCGAAATTCAGGAGCTAACCGACTCGGACATGGCGCTACGTAGACTCACAAAGAAATCCTGCAGATGACATCACAAGGGGAAAGACCCTGTCTCCGCTGACTGATGACAGTCAATGGCTTCAAGGTCCAGTCTTCCTCTGGCAACCGGAGACCTCCTGGCCTGAGCGACCATCTGAGTGCATATCGAACATTCCAGAGGAGCTGCGGAAGCAAGCCTTTTGTGGAGTCATAGCAGTCCATAGTGGTTCACTGCTGATTGATGTGAGTCAATACAGTACATTTCAGGAACTCCTGGAGGCTGTAGCCCGTTCAGCATACGGGGCGGCTTCAGATCCCAGCAGCTTGTCAGCCGACGACTTCAGGAATGCTGAGCTGGATATTCTTCGCCAAGCCCAGGCAGAGTGCTTCCAAGACGATCTGATTCAGCTTCAATCTGGAAAATCAGTAGCGTCAACCAGTAGATTAGCCACACTGGCCCCTGAATTCGATTCCAGCACCCGGTTAATATGCGTTGGAGGCCACCTACGTAGATGTGGTGATATAAGTCAAGACACTCAACATCCAGTTGTCTTCGACCCCACTCATCACATCACAAGGCTGATCATCCAATGGTATGACGAGGAGCTGCATCACCCTGGGCCAGAGCGAGTCTTCGCCGAAGTTAGGCGATGCTTCTGGATCCTGAGAGGTAGACAAGCAATCCGTAAGTTCCAGTACAAATGCCCTGAATGCCGTAAGTAGCGTGGCGCACTAGACATTCCACGGATGGCCGATTTGCCTCCCTCCAGCCTAAGGCTTTACAAGCCTGCCTTTCATTCAACTGGAATAGATTGCTTTGGCCCTTTCCAGATTCGAGTGGGAAGGCGTAATGAAAAGCACTGGGGCATCTTGTATAAGTGTCTTACCACCAAGGCCGTCTATATAGATCTCCTGTCAAGCGTAGACTCTGACTCGTTCCTCATGTCACTACGTCGTTTTGTGTCCAGAAGAGGCAAGCCACACGAGATCTTATGTGACAGAGGGACAAACTTCAGAGGTGGTGATGCTGAACTGAAGGAGGCATTCCAGGCCCTCCAACCTGCCTTGAAGGAGAAGCTTGCTGCCCAGCAAATTGACTTCTGTTACAACCCACCTAGTGCACCACACTTTGGTGGCTCCTGGGAGAGACAGATACAGTCTATTAAGGCAGCACTGGCCACAGTCCTTGGAGCACAAACTGTCCCGGAAGAGGTACTACGGACAGTCCTGGTAGAGATTGAAGGAATACTTAATTCCAAACCT
The DNA here is from genome assembly GCF_027579695.1 of Neoarius graeffei. Taxonomy (NCBI): domain Eukaryota; kingdom Metazoa; phylum Chordata; class Actinopteri; order Siluriformes; family Ariidae; genus Neoarius; species Neoarius graeffei. Next base: position 37,189,587 of record NC_083580.1, read on the forward strand.
TTGGGTTATGTGTCCTCGGATATCTCAGATCCTGACCCTGTGACTCCAAATTCTCTTCTGATGGGGAGGACTGATGCTTCTCTACCCCAGGTGATTTACCCAGAATCAGAGTTGCTAAGCTGCAAGAGATGAAGACACAGTCAAGTACTGGCTGATCGGTTCTGGGCCAGGTATATCTGTCATTACCTACCAAGTCAACAGATTCGTCAGAAGTGGCAAAGGGAAAAGGAAGATCTGACTGTTGGCATGGTGGTGATGATTGTGGATCCTCAAGCCCTAAGGGCCCTCTGGCTTGTCGGTATAGTTAAGACAGTCCATCCTGGTTCAGATGGGAGAGTGAGGACAGCTGAAGTATTGGTGAAGGACCGGATCTACCTGCGACCGGTGGCAAGACTCATCCGACTTCCTGCACTTCCAGAAGACCCAGGATGGATGGCCTTTTAGAAGCAAATCTGCACAGCAGACTTGAGGGCGGCTGTACAAAAGTCCATCTGATATCCTTTTATGTTATGCCAATTATCCAGTTTCCTATTTTAGTTAGGCAGTTAATTGGCCACTCTTTTTAGATTTGAGGACCCTTTTAGGCCCCCTTTTGCATTTGTCAGTAGCAGAATATAAGATCAAGGTGGCAGCAGCAGTTGGATCATGTTTGCAGTTTTTCATAGATGTTTCATAGTTTTGTATGCATGCATCTACTGGTGAGTGCCTTTTATTAATATTAGAAATTTGTTGGGTGTTTAAACTGCACCAGTTATGTATGAGTCTTGTAAGTACCAAATTAATCTGGTTTTGTTAAATTGATATTGATTGGTAATTCTTGCTGTGTCATGCTAGCTAGCTAGTACTGTTACATGTAGGTAGTAATTATTACCATGATCGTAAAGAAAATTGTATCCCTTCCTTTATTTCAGAACCACACACATGCACAGAGACAATGTTTATTTTGATAGAAAGAAGAATTTATTCATGTGTGTTGTGGGTGTAAAGATAAATAAAGAAGACCTTTGCTTGGAAATACTTCTCCCTCATCATTGTTCTGATCGGACAACCTGTAGAGCTTGCTAACGGATTAGTAGCCAGAATTCATTTTACCTACACATATTTTATAATATATATAAAAGGAAGCTAGATAATCAATTTATATTGACTAAAGAAGAGGAGTGGGATTAAATAAGTTTTTACTTCAACCCACTCCTTTTTTGGACATGTAAACTCAAAACTACATTGTGTGTCCTTGTTTGTATTTTTGTTTTGTTTTCTTTTGTTTTGATTTTGATTTATTATTATTATTATTATTATTATTATTATTACCGATATTATTTATGGTTTATTTTATAATTTGGTGGCTTTTTGTGTTCTTGTTGCAAATGCTGTTTTGCTTTTTTTGTTTTTTGCTTATTTATTCATTGTTAGTTTATTTCAAACATGTAAACAATCATCATAATTCACTTGTAAACTTTCACTTTAAACTTTCAAACATAAATTCAAAATTGCACTAAGACACTACCACACTATTTAAATACACTCATCAAACAAATTCTCTGTCATGCAAAATTTCACGAAACACTTTAGAAGTTGTACAGTTTGTTTCTGAAACGGTATGGAAGACTACTTTAATTTCACACTCAAATGTGCATTATATTCTGATTTAAGGTATCTTTACCTTAAAATGTGTAACTGGCTGGTCGAACGTTTGCTTATCCATGGAAATTCATTCCCCCATGCAAACTGGTATTTGCATTCATATTTTTGCCGTTTGTTACTGGGTTTAGTGGCCATGATGAATGACTGCTTGTAAAAAAATATTGGACAGCCTGGGTGAATCCTACATTACGGAAGTGACTGTCGTTCTTTTCGTTGATTGGTTAAAAATCAGTTGACGTCAGCAGTGTTTTCTCATACGATTCTGATTGGACATAATCGGGAGTATTTTTAACTTGGCGGTAGGGGTTTCCCAAAACTGGGAGATTATCCAGTTTTTAACAAATACGATCGGGAGGCGGGAGACGGAGGCTAAAATCAGGAGCCTCTTGCGGAAATCAGGAGGGTTGGCAAGTATGTATATCATTTTCAGCTGTAAACTCCTCCAACAGACACTCAGTGGTGACTACTTTTGTATTTTTCTAGTATAATGCTCAGTTTAATGACCAAGCTAGCTTGTTCTACTGATATTATAACTAGCAAACCAACATGAGTGAATGAAATGATGGCATAAACTAAGGCAGCTAACATAAGCTAAATTTCTTAATAATTTACAGTTGATTAAGTTTAGCCAGTCACTCATTTCTAAACAAACTGCACAGACAAAACAAGTGGTACACAAGAGCATTCACCTCCATTCAGATGGATAACTTACTGCAGGTGTCAGAGCTAGATAAAAATCATGGAGAACAGATATTATTTCCCCATTAAAATAGGTTGTCTTGAGTGTAAATGTTGACTGCTGTTAACCAGTAGATTTTTAGTGATTACTTTTTACATTTGCTGCTTATAGTTACATTACTTTGATTCAGATGATGGATAATGTCAGCTAGCTAACAAATAGTAGTTCCATCAGTCTTAACTCATCTCATTATCTCTAGCCGCTTTATCCTGTTCTACAGGGTCGCAGGCAAGCTGGAGCCTATCCCAGCTGACTACGGGCGAAAGGCGGGGTTCACCCTGGACAAGTCGCCAGGTCATCACAGGGCTGACACATAGACACAGACAACCATTCACACTCACATTCACACCTACGGTCAATTTAGGGTCACCAGTTAACCTAACCTGCATGTCTTTGGACTGTGGGGGAAACCAGAGCACCCGGAGGAAACCCACGCGGACACGGGGAGAACATGCAAACTCCGCACAGAAAGGCCCTCGCTGGCCACAGGGCTCAAACCCAGACCTTCTTGCTGTGAGGCAACAGCGCTAACCACTACACCACTGTGCCGCCCCGTCTTAACTCAAAGCTCTAAAATATTTTTTGTCACAACAACACAATCAGGATAACTGTGAAGATTATATGACAATTTAGCACTGCATATTTATTAAATCTGACAGACCTAGTACTGGGTCCAGTAGAATGCTACTATCGTTGTTTTCTGGTAAAAAGCTTTTTAAAAAATGCTGTTCTGCATTTTTGTTGTCACCCAGTGTTTGGTTGTTTGTTTATAGAAATTAGTGAGGATTAGTATGGAATCCTAGGAGTGCCATAAAAAAAGAACAAGTCTGTAAAAGAATAAGAAAAAACAATAAAGTACAACAGAAAATACAAGACAAAGTACAGCTCTCAATGGACTTGGAGATGCAGTGGTGGAGAGCTCTGCATGAACAAATGCCTTCAAACATCAATGAACTTAACTCAGTTTTTAAAGAAGTGGGCCAAATTTTTTTTCTCCAAAATGTGAGAGACTGATGAGCTCAACAGAAATATTTACTTCATATTATTCTTGCAAGGTGGTTCTAAATGTTACTGCATTATCGGATGTAATTATTTTTCCCCAACTGGTTTCTGAATGTTGGTTTACTGTTTGGAAACAAATTATGAAATATTACAATCTTTTTTGTTGTCGCCTGAGGTTGTTTGTTTGTTTATAGATGCTTGTGAGGATTAGTATGGAATTATAGGAGTGCCATAAAAAAAGAATAAGAAAAAAATGTTGAATATAAATGCAAATTAAAATATAAAAAATTGCAAATAAAATAAGAAAAAATGCAGCAATAAAATTAAACTGAAAGGAAGTTTGGCTCTGGGTATGGCCTGGGATCTCCTATAGCGCCACCATAATAATAATAATAATAATGTTAAATTTATATAGCGCCTTTCAAAAAACCCAAGGACGCTTTACAATTATAGACAAAGAAAGAAAAAATAAATAAAAATATAATAAGTAAAAAGTCCACCAAGTAGGGGTTAGGATGTAGAGTGGGGTAATACGCCCCCGGCCTGTTTTACCCAAAATTACCACCAGATGGCGCAAAGTTACATTTCTATTGTTGCTATGGACTGTCTTGACAATGGGGATATACAAATATCCACTGTGGATCGCATATCAGCAACGCAGCGGAGAGAAATCAAATTTCATGGTAAGTGATATAATTTTCAGATATCAGTAAAACTGTATTTAGATAGCTGCTATTTCGTCAGATGTCACAGCTGTGTATGTGGTATGAGTAGACAAGTCAGTACGTTAAATACATTAGGTATAAAAGTTGAATCACATTTTGAAAGTAAGACCCTTTTTTGTAAAAGTGTAGTCTGTGGGGTAAAACGCCCCCTTAATGGCAGGGTAAATGGCCCCCAGGGGACATCGTTTCCTTTTATCATAATTACTGTATTTCATACAGTTCTGAATAGCAGATACATAGTTTTTAATAACATCTCGTTTACCTGGTTGAGTAAAGCAAGTAATTTGAACTTAATATTAAAAATAATTGAAATTAAAAAAAAATTGAAATTAAAATGCGAAATATAATAAAATAATGCATCTATTCATTAATTCAGGGATATTTTCTTGTTTCTTTCACATTATAGGCTTAAGTAAACACTTTTGCTATCCAAACAGCTTTTTTTGAGTGAGGGGGCCTATTGCCCCACCTCAGGGGGCCTTTTACTCCACTGGGGGGGGGGTAAAAGGCCCCCTTGGCACAATGTTAATTTTTTTTTTTAACAAAAGCAAAGTATTAACTTTAGGCAAACTTTAGGTGCCATTATTGTTCATGTCACTGTTGTCAAAAACTATGATTAAAACTAAACACATGGTTCATTTCAACTTGGAGGAAAACTGAATTTTCCTTAAGGGGGGCTTTTTCCCCCACTCTAATTCCCGTGGTGTAGCAGCCACAGTCCCACCAAAAGGCACACGAAAACAAGTTCCACATCTCCAGCACCGCCGTGACGCCATCAGCAACATCGCTCAAACACCACGCCGTGGATCCACACAGCGAGCAGAGAAGCTCCGCCACACAGAGCGCTGGTGTGTCCCAAACCGCCTGCACAGCTGCCGCGACGCCACCGAGCAACATCGCTCGGAACATCACGCCAAGTGTTAAAGCCCAGAGCGCTGGACAACCATGATGTAAAATGAGCAACAGGCTCACTGCAGTCCACAGCTGGGAGTGCAGGCATCGCCCACGGCGAACCAAGGCCTGGAGGGAACCGACGCCCCAAACTGGGTCCGGAGCTACACCACAACCGGCGGACAAAACACTCAAACACCAAACTACACAAACACACAGAAAAGAAAAAAAAATAGAAAAAGAAATAAAATAAGAGCTCCGGTAAATCTTTGAGTCTTTTACTTGGCATACAGTTTCACGTACAGGCACCAAATTTGGTACACATATGGGTCTCCAAGAGGAGCACATTTGTAATTTATATTGCATTAGCCCAACAGGGAGTGAGGTATTTTGGATTTTGTGCATTTTGATGTTACATTTTGAAATACTACTACTAGACGGTTCATCAGATTCATGTCAGATGACTGTAGTGCGTTCTGGGAAATGTAGTTGAAAATCTTGTGGTGTTTTTTTTGTTTTATATTGCATGATCAAGGGGGAAAGACGACCTTGCCTGTAACTCTCAGCTCAGCCATGGTTTCTGTGGTGTGGTGATGTTGATCCAGCTTTGCAAAGTGAAGTGATGGGGTTTCTTGGGAGAAAACAACACTTTTTTTTTTCCATTTTTTGCTATTTCATATTTACTAGTTTTTTTCTTGTAAATGTACAACTTTAATCTCAGAGAATGAGTTATTAGGATGCAGTGCTGCAGCACAGCAACCTATGGGCTCCCCTAGGGGAGCCCATAGGTTGCGGTGCAAAGCACTGCAACTATTGTTCTTCTACGTATTTCTTCTTCTCTTCTTCTTATTATTCCTACGCAAATTTTGATTTCGAATAACTCAAAAACCGTACGTCGCACACAGACAACCAATAAATCAAATCGTGCGGCTCGATCGGACTCGCTATGCTATTACTTTTCTCTACAGAATACGATTTTTTCGCGACGTAGTCGCGAAAAAATGGTCCAAAAAACCCCCATTCATTTCTATGGAATTAATTGAAAAAAAAGCACTTTTTCAACGTTTTTCAAACATCCGCTGCTCTGGCATGCTTTCACCTAGAGACGTGATTCAAACTCTAAAACGTAGGAAAACTTCTCCTCTGTGGATCTGGCATTCAACTTTTCTGCTAGGTTCTACACTTTCGGATCAGGCCCGGCTCAAACGCCATGTGGGTTCCGGGAGAAAATCCAGCTTTTGAATGGGTGTCTATTGCGTTACACACCAGTGCACCTCGTTAAGCTCAGAGTGTAGGCGGCTTCAAAAAAAAGGTCAAACTTTCTCGCTTAAACTGTGTTTTCAGCCACAAATTTCACTCTACAGACATGATTTTCTCAAAAGTAGTACGAAAACTTGTCCTGATTCACACAATGTGTCTACCTAAACAATAGGATTTACGGTTTTTGAATGAGAAGCCTCAAACTGAGAAGAGGGCAGCCGAGAGGCTTCATTGACACCCATTATAAACGGGACAGAAAAGTCACTCATATTTAACTTGCTCTAGTGTCGTCATTTTTAACACTACAGACAAAAAATTACATCATTTTATTCAGGAGACCCTTCTAGCGCTCACTGTGAAAGAATTTTGTGAATAGCTGCTTCCGTTGTCGAGTTATTTGTCATTGTTCGAGGCCTGTTCCGTAGGAAAACACAGCACAAAATTCAAGACCTTGTGTGTCTTAGCTCATTGACACCCATTATAAACGTGAGAGAAAAGTCACTCGTTTTTAAATCGCTCTAGTGTCGTTATTTTTAACACTACAGACAAAAAAATACATCATTTTATTCAGGAGACCCTTCTAGCGCTCACTGTGAAAGAATTTTGTGAATAGCTGCTTCCGTTGTCGAGTTATTTGTCATTGTTCGAGGCCTGTTCCGTAGTAAAACACAGCACAAAATTCAAGACCTTGTGTGTCTTAGCTCATTGACACCCATTATAAATGTGAGAGAAAAGTCACTCGTTTTTAAATCGCTCTAGTGTCGTTATTTTTAACACTACAGACAAAAAAATACATCATTTTATTCAGGAGACCCTTCTAGCACTCACTGTGAAAGAATTTTGTGAATAGCTGCTTCCGTTATCGAGTTATTTGTCATTGTTCGAGGCCTGGTTCTTCGTAAAAATCAGTAGAAAACTCCATACCTTGTGTGACTTAGCTCATTGACACCCATTATAAACATGACAAAGTCTCTCACAGTCTATTCAGGAGACCCTTCTAGCGCTCACTGTGAAAGAATTTTGTGAATTTCTTTTTTTTGTGAAAAAAAAACGGCCTCGGTCGGCATGACACTTCACCTTAGCCGCCCACTTTATTAGGAACACTTCTGTTCGTACATACTACAAACTACAAACACTCTTCTTAGAGTTTAGAGTTTATTTTATTTTTAAAAGGGACAGTGCACAAATTAAACATTATCCTTGTGGTAAGGACAGATGTCTGTCCCAGGTTATAGCAGTACATGCTAATTTCCGCCTGTAGTCACTTTGTTTATACTCTTGAATAGCTCTTCTTCATGACAGCTGCTGTCTCAAGCACACACATAATCATTGCATTGAAACATCATTGCGGGTCACACATTCACGGCCAGCAAACATGCGTGACCGAATTGCTTCGCGCACTGCATCCTCTCACAATTTCCCCCGGGGAATTGTCCGGTCTAGTTTTTCTTGCAAATGTATGACTTTATATCATCAGAAATCTTTGCGATTTTTCTTGTAGATTTATGCTTTATATGTTAGAAATTGAGTTATTTCTTGAAATATACCCCCCCCACACAGAACTGTATTATTAGGATGCAGTGCTGCAGCACAGCAACCTATGGGCTCCCCTAGGGAGCCCATAGGTTGCAGTGCAAAGCACTGCAACTATTGTTCTTCTACGTATTTCTTCTTATTAGGATGCAGTGCTGCAGCACAGCAACCTATGGGCTCCCCTAGGGGAGCCCATAGGTTGCAGTGCAAAGCACTGCAACTATTGTTCTTCTACGTGTTTCTTCTTCTTCTTCTTCTTCTTCTTCTTCCGTATTCTTCTTCCTCCTACGCAAATTTTGATTTCGAATAACTCAATAACCATACGTCGCACACAGACAAACAATATATCAAAACGTGCGGCTCGATCGGACTTGCTATGCTATTACTTTTCTCTACAGAATACGATTTTTTCGCGACATAGTCGTGAAAAAATCGCCCCAAAAAACCCCATTCATTTCTATGGAATTAATTGAAAAAAAGCACTTTTTCAACGTTTTTCAAACGTCCGCTGCTCTGGCATGCTTTCACCTAGAGACGTGATTCAAACTCTAAAACGTAGGAAAACTTCTCCTCTGTGGATCTGGCATTCAATTTTTCTGCTAGGTTCTACACTTTCGGATCAGTCCCGGCTCAAACGCCATGTGGGTTCCGGGAGAAAATCTGGCTTTTGAATGGGTGTCTATTGCGTTACACACCAGTGCAGCTCGTTAATTCAGAGTGTAGACAGCTTGAAAAAAAAGCTCAAACTTTCTCGCTTAAACTGTGTTTTCAGCCACAAATTTCACTCTACAGACATGATTTTCTCAAAAGTAGTAGGAAAACTTGTCCTGATTCACACAATGTGTCTACCTAAACGATAGGATTTACAGTTTTTGAATGAGAAGCCTCAAACTGAGGAGAGCACAGGTGAGCGGCCTCACTGACTCCCATTATAAACGGGACAGAAAAGTCTCTCATTTTTAAATCGCTCTAGTGTTGTTATTTTTAACACTACAGACAAAAAAATGCATCATTTTATTCAGGAGACCCTTCTAGCGCTCACTGTGAAATAATTTTGTGAATAGCTGCTTCCGTTGTCGAGTTATTTGTCATTGTTCGAGGCCTGGTTCTTCGTAAAAATCAGTAGAAAACTCCAGCCCTTGTGTGTCTTAGCTCATTGACACCCATTATAAACGTGACAGAAAAGTCAGTCATTTTTAAGTCGGTCTACTGTCCTCATTTTTAAGACTACAGACAAAAAATTAGATCAGTTTATTCAGGAGACCCTTCTAGCGCTCACTGTGAAAGAATTTTGTGAATAGCTGCTTTCGGTGTCGAGTTATTTGTCATTGTTTGAGGCCTGATCCTGAGCAAAAATCAGCCAAAAATTGACAAGATTATGTGTCACTCTGTGCTTTCTCAGGCCCGTCGCCATGCCGACTGGGAGCAGTGAGTGACGGGGGGGGGGGGCTGCTGTCTCAAGCACACACATAATCATTGCATTGAAACATCATTGCGGGTCACACATTCACGGCCAGCAAACATGCGTGACCGAATTGCTTCGCGCACTGCATCCTCTCACAATTTCCCCCGGGGAATTGTCCGGTCTAGTTATTATTATTATACATACAATGTAACACAATAATTATTTTTTACATACATACAGTACACCGTTGTACTAATCCTACAGCTGTTAACATGCTATTCAAATTGAATAGTTACTTCAGCTTAGCAGTTAGCGATGGCTTATCTCTCTCCCTCTGACTATGGTAAGTGCATCCACTGTGCAAGACAACAGGAAAGATGACTGTGGTCACAGTGTTTGAGATCTAGGCGATTCAGAGAAAGTAAATGATCTGAATGAGTTGCCATGAACACTAAAACTTTTCCAAACGTAGATATTTTCTTATGGAAATATTCTTTAGGGATAACATGATCACTTTATTAATTTAAATTTTTTTTTTTGGGGGGGGGCATGGTGGTGTAGTGGTTAGCTCTGTCGCCTCACAGCAAGAAGGTCCGGGTTCAAGCCCCGTGGCCGGCGAGGGCCTTTCTGTGCGGAGTTTGCATGTTCTCCCCGTGTCCGCGTGGGTTTCCTCCGGGTGCTCCGGTTTCCCCCACAGTCCAAAGACATGCAGGTTAGGTTAACTGGTGACTCTAAATTGACCGTAGGTGTGAGTGTGAATGGTTGTCTGTGTCTATGTGTCAGCCCTGTGATGACCTGGCGACTTGTCCAGGATGTACCCTGCCTTTTGCCCGTAGTCAGCTGGGATAGGCTCCAGCTTGCCTGCAACCCTGTAGAACAGGATAAAGCGGCTAGAGATAATGAGATGAGAATTATTTTTGTTGTTTGAACAGATACAGATATTGCTGTACTCACTGTTTATATGCAAACGTAAACTGTTTTTTAAATTACTTAAAAGTTGTCCATTTTCACACCATTAAAATTTCAAAAAAGGGAAGGGTTTTTTTGTGTGTGTGTGTGTTTAATCCTCGTTCAAAGTCCTCTGTTGCACTCTTGCTCAGGAAATTAACAAGCATTAAATAAATCACAATCAAAACATGTATATCCTCCAATCAAACTTAATAGGAACAGCTGGTAAAATAAAGTATCAATATATATTGATTCTTATGTGTATAAATGAATTCTGTAAACTTTTTTTATGCAGTTGCATTCGATATAATAGTTTAGATGTGATGATAAAGTCTTTGAGAGTCTACAGTTTTTTGGTTTCGGTACCTGCAAAGTGCTTGAAAAATGCTTGGAGTTTACTCTTAAAAAGTGAACAAACCCTGATTAAAATGAATATTTGAACTAAATTGAACGATTTTATGTATTTTTAAACAACATTATTGACCATTACTAGTGGCATACAAGCAGGCCCGCCGACGGGGGGGGGGGGGGACAAACGGGTATGTTGTCCCGGGCCCAGGAATGGGGAGGGCCCAGAACTGGGCTCTCATGAAGTTGCGATTATTTTATTTCATTTCAAAATGTGTTGATTTTGGGGAGAAATGTGCTATATTTGCATTCAATAAATGATTTCTAGATCTTTTGCCTTTATTATCTTTGAAAAAGGCGTCAAGAACCCCCTACTACCCCTAATGCAAAAATGGTTTGGTCTGACTCTTTGATTAAGGGGAAAAAAAACGACATCGTTTGATCATAGCGCTTCGACAATCAGCGTGTGTGCCATTTGCCAACATGCACAAGTCAGGAGCACAGAAAAGAAAAGGGAAAAAGAGAGGAAGAAACCAAGAGACTCAGGGGCTCACTGCATAAATATTTTAAAAAAGATTCGGATGATGCAGCAGGTACCAGCAAAGGCAGTGGGGCAGCTGAGCCAGGTAAGACACAGCCAACTTTTTCCAGCCCTGTAAAGTAACCCCAACCAAGGCACGCGCGGCACGCAATTCATGTTACAAACGAGGGGAGAGCAAGTCACACTGAACACCATATCAAACGCACAGGGCATTGAATCATTTCATAACCACAACGGCTTAATAACATTGTGTTTCATATATCTGATTGAAGCTAAGAATATTAACATTAGCCCGCAGTCATATCTCGCCGTTTCTCGAGCGGTGTGTTCTTCTCTGCTTTTCACACTGGACAGTACGCACGCACGCACAACAAAAGTCCGGCGCATTGCATTTCGCACCTGAATAGTTGCAGACTAAGGAAATGTTAAAACTGTAAAAATGTTGAAATGCTAAAATGAAATGGTTGTTGACCGGTTGAATGGTTTTTGAATACCTGTCATTTAAGGGTTGGAGTGAGTAGAGACTGGGATAAGAGAGGTGGGTGTGTGTGTGGGTTGGCCCGGGGGGGGTTGTTAGGGGGGGCCCATTCAGAGCATTTTGTCCCGGGCCCAGCCAAAGCTGTCAGCGGCCCTGCATACAAGGTAATTTATCATAAAATAGTTCCTTACAAATGACAAATCTACTCAAGCAACAATTTGAGTCTTTAATTATACTAAGCCTAAATCTACTAGTGCATCTCAAAAAATTAGAATACCATGAAAAAGTTCCTCATCTCATTATCTCTAGCCGCTTTATCCTTCTACAGGGTCGCAGGCAAGCTGGAGCCTATCCCAGCTGACTACGGGCGAAAGGCGGGGTACACCCTGGACAAGTCGCCAGGTCATCACAGGGCTGACACATAGACACAGACAACCATTCACACTCACATTCACACCTACGGTCAATTTAGAGTCACCAGTTAACCTAACCTGCATGTCTTTGGACTGTGGAGGAAACCCACGCGGACACGGGGAGAACATGCAAACTCCACACAGAAAGGCCCTCGCCGGCCGCAGGGCTCAAACCCAGGACCTTCTTGCTGTGAGGCGATAGCACTAACCACTACACCACCGTGCCGCCTGAAAAAGTTCCTTTTTTCCATAATTTAATTCAAAAAGGTAAACTTTTTCATATATTCTATATTCATTACATGTAAAGTGAAATATTTAAAGCCTTTTTTGTTTTAATTTTGATGATTATGGCTTATAGCTCATGAAAATCAGAAATCCAGTATATCAAATTATTAGAATATTTCCCAAGATCAATCAAAAAAAGGATTTACAATACAGAAATGTCCAACTTCTGAAAAGTATATTCATTTATACACTCAATACTTGGCTGGGGCTCCTTTACCATGAATTACTGTATCAATGCAGTGTGGCATGGAGGTGATCAGTCTGTGGCACTGCTGAGGTGTTATTGAAGCCCAGGTTGCTTTGATAGTGGCCTTCAGCGTATCTGTATTTTTGGGTCGGGTGTTTCTCATCTTCCTCTTGACAATACCCCATAGATTCTCTATGGGGTTCAGGTCAGGCAAGTCGGCTGGGCAATCAAACAGTAATATCATGGTCAGCAAACCATTTGGTAGTAGTTTTGGCACTGTGGGTAGGTGCTAAGTCCTGCTGGAAAAGGAAATCAGCATCTCCAAAAAGCTCATCAGCAGATGGAAGCATGAAGTGCTCTAAAATCTCCTGGTAGATGGCTGTGTTGACTTTGGACTTGATAAAATACAGTGGACCAACACCAGCAGATGACATGGCACCCCAAATCATCACAGGCTGTGGAAACTTCACACTGGGCTTCAAACACCTTGGATTCTGTGCCTCTCCACTCTTCCTCCAGACTCTAGAACCGTGATTTCCAAATTAAATGTAAAATGTACTTTCATCTGAAAAGAGGACTTTGGACCACTGAGCAACAGTCCATTTCTTTCTCTCCTTAGCCCAGATAAGACACTTCTGACATTGTCTCTGGCTCAGGAGTAGCTTGATATTAGGAATGTGAAAGTTGTATCCCCTTTCTTGAAGATGTCTGTTCGTGATGGGTCTTGATACACTGACACCAGCCTCAGTCCATTCCTTGTGAAGCTCTCCCAAGTTCTTGAATCAACTTTTCTTGACAATCCTGTCAAGACTGCGGCCATCCCTGTTGCTTGTGCACCTTTTCCAGCCACCCTTTTCAGCAATGACCTTTTGTGGCTTACCCTCCTTGTGGAGGGCATCAGTGATCATCTTCTGGACAACAGTCAAGTCAGCAGTCTTCCCCATGATTGTGGTTGTATGTACTGAACTAGACCAAGAGATACACTGTGTTCATACTGTTTTACTCAAACTCACAATTCTAATATTTTGAGAGGTTTTTTTTATGTTTTTGTACTGTATGCTATACTGTACGGTGGTGTAGTGGTTAGCACTGTCGCCTCACAGCAAGAAGGTTCGGGTTCGAGTCCCGTGGCCGGCAAGGGCCTTTCTATGCGGAGTTTGCATGTTCTCCCCGTGTCTGCATGGGTTTCCTCCGGGTGCTCCGGTTTCCCCCACAGTCCAAAGACGTGCAGGTTAGGTTAACTGGTGACTCTAAATTGACCGTAGGTGTGAATGTGAGCGTGAATGGTTGTCTGTCTATGTGTCAGTCCTGTGATGACCTGGCGACTTGTCCAGGGTGTACCCCGCCTTTCGCCCGTAGTTGGCTGGGATAGGCTCCAGCTTGCCTGCGACCCTGTAGAACAGGATAAAGCGGCTAGCGATAATGAGATGAGATGCCATACTGATTAAAATTAAAATAGAAAAATGTTTGAAACATTTTAGTTTGTGTAATGAGTCTACAATATATAACACTTTCACTTTCTTAACTGATGGAAAATATTGAACTTTTCACAATATTCTAATTTTTTGAGATGCACTAGTATTTATAACAGATTTTCTTAAAATGGAGATGGTACCTTTTTAGAAAAAAAGGTGTAACCTCTGGACCAGTGGTGTCAAAAAATCCCCCTACTATCCTGATTTGCCTTTGTATAGCTCATAAAATTTTCATTTATTAGGCTCTACCTTGATGTCAATTACTGGCAGTTCCTGGTAGTTTTTGGGACTGCCTACTCCTGTGAACAGTTGTTAACTTGCATTTCCATGACAATTTACAGTGCTGCTTACTGATGGAAATCCCACTTTTCATGCAGAGATGTTCAGAGTGACTCCCATCAGCTGGCAACAGAAAGAGTGGCTTTTTACCCATTTCAGCTACAACCCCAATTCCAAAAAAGTTGGGCCGCTGTGTATACTGTAAATAAAAACAGAAAGTGATAATTTGCAAATCATGGAAACCCTATATTTCATTGAAAATAATACAAAGACATATCAAATGTTGAAACTGAGAAATTTTATTGTTTTTTGAGAAATGTATGCTCATTTTGAATTTAATGTCAGCAACCCATGTATGCAACACACGTATATAAATGCCTTAACAATATTATAGATTTTGATTTTAATTTTACCGGGAATTATAATATACATAATTGATACATGCCGCCGTCAGGATTTACATTTGTCAAGTATGCGTACTAACTGGAGCAAACAGCGTTTTATATTTTGTGCAGCTGCTGACTGGAATAAGTGCTTTTTTCACCTATCTTGGCTATACTCCTCCTAGATGGTTCATCTTCATGTCAGACTTGGTGTATATGAAGTCATGGGTTTTCTGATTCTATATTGTGAAGGAATATTTGATATGTTGAACAGTGTAGCCATGGATCCAGGATGAATTTGGGTATCTGTCAACAGATTTTTAGGATTGTTTCATTAGTTTGATGGCTGACAGGATTTCAACAAATCAATGAATGAGTAGCTTGGGGGTTGGTCTAGACGTGGTTACATCATGGCATCACCCTATGTGGCAACGCTGTTTATAGCATTTTAGCAGCAGTGTTGCTTATTCACTGGTTGATCAAAAACAAACTCTTTTAACCCTATAAAGTTGACAGCTGTGCTATTGATGCTATTTCCTCCAGAATAAGTCAGGGCTAATTATCAGCACCAGCCTGGTTGCACTTGCTAGCCATGGGCCTTGCTAATAGAGCTTAGCCAGAGAGCCGGCTAACATCACCTAGCTGAGGAGCTGGCTAACAGCAGCTAACTGAGGAGACTTGGATACCTTCAAGGTAAGAGGGTTAAAGCTAGACAGCCTTTTGATTTCATAAAATCCATGAAATTTATTTCCCTCTGAAATTTGGTCATTGTGATATATGTTTATCTCTGTAATATCTCAGAGTTTACGTGTTCTCCCCGTGTCTGCATGGATTTCCTCCGGGTTCTCCGGTTTCCCCCACAGTTCAAAGACATGCAGTTAGGTAAACATGGGTCAGCCATGACCTGAGGTTGGGCTGAAGCGCCCTTGAGCAAGGGCACCGAACCCACAACTGCTCCCTGGGTGCTGTAGCATAGCTGCCCACTGCTCTGGGTATGTGTGTGCATGCTCATTGCTCACGTGTGTGTGTGTGTGTGTGTGTGTGTGTGTGTGTGTTCACTGCTTTAGATGGGTTAAATGCAGAGGTTAAATTTCACTGTGTGCTTAAGGCTGTGCTTGAGTGTACGTGTGACAAATAAAGGCTTCTTTGTGGCTTCAAATAATAAAAAAAAACCCGGGCCATTCTGTGGCTGGAAAGTTATTTAATTTGAGGGGCTTCCCTAGCAGATAATATACATAAAATCACTTGCTTTGTGCGGTCAAGCAGACCAAGGAAGTCCATGTGCACATGTGCAGGTTTACCTTCTTTTGGGTTTTACACCAGCTAGCATCCACAGTGTTGCATTACTGCCATCTACAGGTTTATCTTGACCATGCACTGACAGTCACATCATTCTGTCGCTAAACAAACAACAGATCACACCGAGGTGCTCGCTGACCGCCAATATTTATAGTTTGGTCCTGTGTTTCCTTTCCTTCACAAAATAACATTTTCTTCTTGCTTTAATTGTTCTATTTTAAAAGCCTAATAAAATTGGAAGTCTGTGATTCGAATTCAGTAGCTTTCGGTCCACTAAACAAGAATAAGTGGGTGTCAGGGAAAATGCTTTTTATGACCTGAAGATTTCAGACTTTTCTGTTCTGTCATGGTCTGCTTAAAATTCCTTACTTCCCACTGTGTGTGTGTGTGTGTGTGTGTGTGTGTGTGTGTATATATATATATATATATATATATATATATATATATATATATATATATATGTGTGTGTATATGTATGTGTGTGTATATATATGTGTATGTATATATGTGTGTGTATATATATGTGTATGTATATATGTGTATGTGTGTGTGTGTGTATATATAATATATATATTTTGTGTGTGTATAAATTTGTGTATACACACACACACACACACACACACACACAGACAGTGGTGCTTGAAAGTTTGTGAACCCTTTAGAATTTTCTATATTTCTGCATAAATACGATCTAAAACATCATCAGATTTTCACACAAGTTCTAAAAGTAGATAAAAAGAACCCGGTTAAACAAATGAGACAAAAATATTATACTTGATTATTTATTTATTGAGGAAAATGATCCAATATTACATATCCGTGAGTGGCAAAAGCATGTGAACCTTTGCTTTCAGTATCTGGTGTGACCCCCCCCCCCCCCCCCCCCTTGTGCAGCAATAACTGCAGCTAAACATTTCCAGTAACTGTTGATCAATCCTGCACACCATCTTGGAGGAATTTTAGCCCATTCCTCCATACAGAACAGCTTCAAGTCTGGGATGTTGATGGGTTTCCTTGCATGAACTGCTTGCTTCAGGTCCTTCCACAACATTTTGATTTGATTAAGGTCAGGACTTTGACTGGGCCATTCCAAAACATTAACTTTATTCTTCTTATCCATTTTTTGGTAGAACGACTTGTGTGCTTAGGGTCGTTGTCTTGCTGCATGACCCACCTTCTCTTGAGATTCTGTTCATGGATAGACGTCCTGACATTTTCCTTTAGAATTCATTGGTATAATTCAGAATTCATTGTTCCATCAATGATGGAAAGCTGTCCTGGCCCAGATGCAGCAAAACGGGCCCAAACCATGATACTACCACCACCATGTTTCACAGATGGGATAAGGTTCTTATGCTGGATGCAGTGTTTTCCTTTCTCCAAACATAATGCTTCTCCTTTAAACCAAAACGTTCTATTTTGGTTTCATCCATCCACAAAACATTTTTCCAATAGCCTTCTGGCTTGTCCACGTGATCTTTAGCAAACTGCAGATGAGCAGCAATGTTCTTTTTGGAGAGCAGTGGCTTTCTCCTTGCAACCCTGCCATGCACACCCTTGTTGTTCAGTGTTCTCCTGATGGTGGACTCATGAATATTAATATTAGCCAATGTGAGAGAGGCTTTCAGTTGCTTAGAAGTTACCCTGGGGTCCTTTGTGACCTCGCCGACTATTACAGGCCTTGGTCTTGGAGTCATCTTTGTTGGTCGACCACTCCTGGGGAGGGTAACAGTGGTCTTAAATTGCTTCCATTTGTCCACAATCTGTCTGACTGTAGATTGGTGGAGTCCAAACTCTTTCAAGATGGTTTTATAACCTTTTCCAGCCTGATGAGCATCACCAACACTTTTTCTGAGGTCCTCAGAAATCTCCTTTGTTTGTGCCATGATACACTTCCACAAACATGTGTTGTGAAGATCAGACTTTGATAGATCCCTGTTCTTTAAATAAAACAGGATGCCCACTCACACCTGATTGTCATTCCATTGATTAGCAGTTAATTTCACCTTCAAATTAACTGCTAATCCTAGAGGTTCACATACTTTTGCCACTCACAGATATATACACAATATTGGATCATTTTCCTCAATAAATAAATGACCAAGTATAATATTTTGTCTCATTTATTTGTTTAACTGGGTTCTCTTTATCTACTTTTTAGGACTTGTGTGAAAATGTGATGTTGTTTTAGGTCATATTTATGCAGAAATATAGAAAGTTTCTAAAGGGTTCACAAACTTTCAAAAACCACTGTGTGTGTGTGTGTGTGTGTGTGTGTGTAATCCATCCGTCCATCCATCCATTATCTGTAGCCACTTATCCTGTCCTACAGGGTCACAGGCAAGCTGGAGCCTATCCCAGCTGACTATTGGCGAGAGGCGGTGTACACCCTGGACAAGTCGTCAGGTTATCGCAGGGCTGGCTGAGACAAACAACCATTCATACTCACATTCACACCTATGGTTAATTTAAAGCCACCAATTAACCTAACCTACATGTCTTTGGACTGTGGGGAAAACCAGAGCACCCGGAGGAAACCCACACGGACACGGAGAACATGCAACCTCCACACAGAAAGGCCCTCGCTGG
Source organism: Neoarius graeffei (assembly GCF_027579695.1). Classification (NCBI taxonomy): domain Eukaryota; kingdom Metazoa; phylum Chordata; class Actinopteri; order Siluriformes; family Ariidae; genus Neoarius; species Neoarius graeffei. The sequence continues at coordinate 37,208,011 of NC_083580.1, forward strand.
CTGGCCGTATGTGAGAAGAAATGAATATATATATCATATGTCACTTTCAGTGTTTGATGACTGCCTAAAAACTTTATCAGCTTAGACTGCGCCATTGTTTGGTTCATGCAGAGATCATTGCACCACCACATGAGGCCGATTTAAGATGCATTGCGATTTGGTTAAACGCTTGACACCCATTTGGTTATCATATGTAGTCAATTTTTATTTGTCACAAGCACATGCTCATTGTTTACACTCTGGCTTCCCGCTGTCTTTCACTGGGGTTGGAGTTCAGCAAACATAGGGATTTGTGGAGGGATTTCTAAAAAAAAAAAAAAAGACTTATGATCAAGATGACAAATACATTCATCACTGTGACAACTGCTAGTAATTTTCTCTTAGTCACTCATGGATTATGTTCATGAATGATGAGTGTGACGAGCACCAGCAGGAACCCTGCCTCCTTTTTACACATAGACACACATGCACACAATTCCTTCTCATACACAAACTTCTGAGCACTGTCCTTCTATCTCACAATGCTAATGAAATTAATAGTCCCAAATGTCACACAATAAATGATTTATACAATTAAAACGTTGACGTACTTTCACACCGCTATAACCTTGTGCGCGCGCACACATGCACCAGAGAGTACCAGCATTCACAAAGCTAATTTTCGATAAATTTTGGATGAAAGGACCAAATCACATTCACCTTCTTTAAAATCTACAACCCTTGCACTGAAATGTGTTAGTGCTTTGCTTCACAAAAGTTTTCAACACCAAAATGAAATCTAGTTACAGTGGTGCTTGAAAGTTTGTGAACCCTTTAGAATTTTCTATATTTCTGCATAAATATGACCTAAAACATCATCAGATTTTCATACAAGTCCTAAAAGTAGATAAAGAGAACCCAGTTAAACAAATGAGACAACAATATTATACTTGGTCATTTATTTATTGAGGAAAGTGATCCAATATTACATATCTGTGAGTGGCAAAAGTATGTGAACCTCTAGGATTAGCAGTTAATTTGAAGGTGAAATTAGAGTCAGGTGTTTTCAATCAATGGGATGACAATCAGGTGTGAGTGGGCACCCTGTTTTATTTTAAAAAACAGGGATATATTAAAGTCTAACCTTCACAACACATGTTTGTGGAAGTGTATCATGGCATGAACAAAGGAGATTTCTGAGGACCTCAGAAAAAGCGTTGTTGATGCTCATCAGGCTGGAAAAGGTTACAAAACCATCTCTAAAGAGTTTGGACTCCACCAATCCACAGTCAGACAGATTGTGTACAAGTAGAGGAAATTCAAGACCGTTGTTACCCTCCCCAGGAGTGGTCAACCAACAGATCACTCCAAGAGCAAGGTGTGTAATAGTCAGCGAAGTCACAAAGGACCCCAGAGTAACTTCTAAGCAACTGAAGGCCTCTCTCACATCAGTTAATGTTACTATTCATGAGTCCACCATCAGGAGAACACAGAACAACAATGGTGTGCATGGTAGGGCTGCAAGGAGAAAGCCACTGCTCTCTAAAAAGAACATTGCTGCTCGTCTGCAGTTTGCTAAAGATCACATGGACAAGCCAGATGGCTATTGGAAAAATGTTCTGTGGACGGATGAGACCAAAATAGAACTTTTTGGTTTAAATGAGAAGCGTTATGTTTGGAGAAAGGAAAATACTGCATTCCAGCATAAGAACCTTATCCCATCTGTGAAACATGGTGGTGATACTATCATGGTTTGGGCCTGTTTTGATGCATCTGGGCCAGGACAGCTTGCCATCATTGATGGAACAATGAATTCTGAATTATACCAGTGAATTCTAAAGGAAAATGTCAGGACATATGTCCATGAACTGAATCTCAAGAGAAGGTGGGTCATGCAGCAAGACAACGACCCTAAGCACACAAGTTGTTCTACCAAAGAATGGTTAAAGAAGAATAAAGTTAATGTTTTGGAATGGCCAAGTCAAAGTCCTGACCTTAATCCAATCAAAATGTTGTGGAAGGACCTGAAGCGAGCAGTTCATGTGAGGAAACCCACCAACATCCCAGAATTGAAGCTGTTCTGTATGGAGGAATGGGCTAAAATTCCTCCAAGCCAGTGTGCAGGACTGATCAACAGTTACCGGAAATGTTTAGTTGCAGTTATTGCTGCACAAGGGGGTCACACCAGCTACTGAAAGCAAAGGTTCACATATTTTTGCCACTTACAGATATGTAATATTGGATCATTTTCCTCAATAAATAAATGGCCAAGTATAATATTTTTGTCTCATTTGTTTAACTGGGTTCTCTTTATCTACTTTTAGGACTTGTGTGAAAATCTGATGATGTTTTAGGTCATATTTATGCAGAAATATAGAAAATTCTAAAGGGTTCACAAACTTTCAAGCACCACTGTACTCTTAATACCCAGGACCAAAATCACACAAACTTTTACTTTATCAGATGCACACAAACAACACACGTGTATACATCTGTGTACATATTAAGACTCCCACAGCATTTTTCATGAATTGGGAGCCCTCTGTATTCCATAGATTTATCACAACTCTACCTCCACCACTTTTTAATCCAGTTGTATTTATTAATATAATAGGTTATTGAGCTACCTTCCACAACACATTAACATCAGTTAGCATCCCAAGTTACTCATGCCATCTCCCATTAAGATGCCATCTCCAATTAATGCAGCATTACTATAAAATAATAATAGTTCTGATGATTTTTACCTTTTCTCGCACACGCCAGACATAACTGATATCCATTGCATTATTTTTCTTTTTTCACTTTTTCCCCATGCACTGACCTACTATTGCAGACCAACATTAATTTTTTATCCTAGGTTTCCTCTGGCCATCCTCAACCCCCTGCCTGTACAGAACTTTATCCATCCACTCCAGGTGCACAGATAAATTGGTATCCACAGGTATTACTCAAATTCTGCATGACCTGTCTCACTACAGGATTTTCAACTCTGCCCAGGACATAATCACAAAAATGTTTATTTTTAATAGTTATTCCCAAAATATAATCACCCTTAAGGCCCGATTGACAACATGTAACAGAGATTTGCATGTAAATTTTCAGTATGGGCAACTCCGTTGACGTTTGCATTCTTTCATTCTTATGTTGCTTGCTTAGTATTGTTTCAGAGTCCTTCCAGGACAGGTTGCTTTATACAGACATCATGTGACAGACCATGTGACACTTTGATTACACACAGGTGGCTCTTAATCAACTAATTGTGTGATTTATGAAGTGAATTGGTTGGACCAGCTCTTATTTAGGGGTTTCCATATGAAAGGGGGTGAATACTTCCGCACACTCCAGATTTCTGTTTTTTCATCTTAATTATTGTTTATGTCACAATAAAACAATAATTTGCACCTTTAAAGTGGTAGGCATGTTGTGTAAATCAAATAGTGCTAACCTTCCAAAAATCCATTTTAATTCAATCTTTTAATGCAACAAAACAGGACAAACACCAAGGGGGATGACTAATTTTGGAAGACACTGTACCTATAATACTAATGCTTATCTCTTTGCCCCACCCCCTCTCTGGCTTGCATAATGTATTGATATGGAACATGGATAAAATCAGTAGAACTTTACCTCAGCCTTGGTAATTTCATCTTAATTAAATCCTTCTAAGATCAGTCCCTATTGTTTCCTTTCTTGTGTCATCAGCTTCCTGGAGATTTTGGCAAGATGCACTTGATGGACCACCCACATCTGCCAGTGATGCCAGTACCACCCAGCCAATCAGGATGCAGCATCGGCAGTGATTCAGCAAGCAGTAGCTTATCAGATATCTACCATGTAATGACTGGATTTATTAATATACTTTTTATTTTATCAGAATGTTGTTCAATACTTCAAGGCTTCACTCTTTTTTTAAAATTATCCTGCAGTTTTTATCATTTTGTGAATGAAATGATGTAAAAACTAAAGTGAAACATGGGAACAATAGAATATTTCATATTCTTTGGCTTAATTTTAAAAAGGCCTCTCATTTGAACCAACTGTAAAAACACAAACAGAACAATGGTGGAAATAAGTGCATTTTAAACTCTTTTAGGCCACAGAGGAGAGTGAAGTTGGTGAAATGGATCTATCTGGGCTCCCAGAGGCACCTGTGGATTCAGATGATGAGTATGAAGAAGATGAACACCTTGAGCATGCCTCAGATACTCTGCTTGGCCGAGATGTCGTAAGAGAGTGTCTGGAGAAGGAGCCAGCTGAACGCAGTGATGATGACATTGGTTAGCCTTTCTTTTGTAAAAGTACTTATTGTAGCTGGATAGATTGGTTTTGGATTGGTATGCATAAAACCGTTCAGAGTAAAATTTTGTGCCAGAAGAATTCAAAAAAGTTACTTCCATTTGTAGGCCTAATAATGGGAGTAATGTACTGAGTGTTTTTGGCATCAAAAGTGGTCTGAAATAGACAAATAGTTAGAAGCATCTTATCAGCATCTTTCTTGTTATCTCTTACCAGTTTGAGATGCTTCAGCAGCAGCTCAAACTGGTAAGAGGTAACTAGAAAAATCAATTGATGGCTATGTGCATGTGCATCCACTAATTTTTTTTTTTTTGTGCTTGTACAGGTGTATTGGAATTCATTCTTTGAGTACTGCAATAACACATTAACCATTTTTTAAATCATAAAATTGAGCAGTGATCAAATTTTTCCAGTAAAACTATAAGAAACAACACAGTAATGACTGGTTTATGCACAACCCTTAAAGATGCACTACATGTAGACTGTCCATCCAGACATTTTCTGCTGCTTGTCTAGGTCACAGGGGCAGCAGTTCTAGGAGAGATGCCCAGGCCTCCCTATCCCCAGCCACCTTCTCTGCTTTTCTGGGGGGACACCGAAGCATTCCCAAGCCAGCCAAGAGATATAATCTCTCCAGTGTCTTGGGTTTGTCTTGGTTTCGCCTCCTAGTTGGACATACCTGGAACACCTCAGCTAGTAGGCATCCATGGGGCATCCTAGGCAGATGCCCAAACCATCTCAGCTGGAGCAGCAGCTCTACTCTGAGCCCCTCCTGAATGTCCAAACTCCTCACCCTGTCTCCAAGGCTGAGCTTGGACACCCTTCAGGGAAAGCTAATTTCTGCTGCTTGCATCCACTTTCTTGTTCTTTCGGTCACTACCCACAGCTCATGACCATAGGTGAGGGTAGAAATGTAGATCGATCAGTATATCAATAGCTTTGCCTTTTGGCTCAGCTTTCTCTTCCTGAGGACAGACCGGTACAGCGTCCGCATCAGTGCAGAAGCTGCACTGATCCATCTGTGAAACTCCTGCTCCATTCTACCTTCACTCCTGAACAAGAGCCTGAGATACTTGAAGTCTTTTATTTGAGGCAAAGACTCATCCCCAATCTGGAGGGGGCAGTCCACTCTTTTCCAGATAAGAACCATTACCTCAGACTTTTGATGATTCTCATCCCAGCAGCTTTACATTCGACTGCAATCTGCCACAATCCAAGCTGGAGATTATGGCTTGATGAAGCCAACAGGACCACAATGTCTGCAAAAAGCAATGATGCAGTCCTGACCGCACTGGACCAGACAGCCTCCATCCCTTGGCTAAGCCTAGAAAGTCTGTCCATAAAAGCTGTAAAACCAAATCGGTGACAATGGGGCAGTCCTGGTTGAGACAAACATGCACCTGGAACAAATCTGACTTGTTGCCAGCAATGCAAACCAAGCTCTTGCTCCAGTTATACAGGGCCCAAATGGCCCATAGTAGTGGAGTTGGTACCCCGTACTTCTGAAGCACCTCCACAGAACAACTTGAGGGACACAGTTGTATGCCTTTTCCAAGTCCACAAAGCACATGTAGACTGGTTGAACAAACTCCCATGCACCCTCTAGTACCTTTTATGAGGGTAAAGACCTGGTCCAGTGGTCAACAATCGAGACAAAAGCCACATTATTCCTCCTGAATCTGAGGTTTGACTAACAGATGGCCTTTCCTCTTCAGCACCCTATAATAGACCTTCCCAGAGAGGCTGAGGAGTGTTGATCCTCCTATAGTTGGTGCATACCCTCCAGTCCCCCTTCTTAAAAAAGGGAATCACCACCCCAGTCTGCTTTTCAGATGGACTGTCCCTGAACTCCACACAGTGTTGAAGAGGCATGTAACAAAGATGGAAGAAGAAGCCTTTGTCACATGCATACTCAAGCACAGTGAAATTTGTCCTCTGCACTTAACTCATCAGAAGCAGTGAACACATGCCTGTGCACACACACAAGTGAACAATGAGCGCACACATACGCACCCACCCAGAGCAGTGGGCAGCTATGCTACAGTGCCCGGGGAGCAGTTGGGGGTTAGGTGCCTTGCTCAAGGGCATTTCAGCTCAAGGCCACCCCACATTAACCCCCTGGGGTTGAGAGCTTCACCGGCAAAGCTTGACAGGTTTAGAACAAGTAGGTCATACATTTAGAAGAAGAAGAAACCTTTATTTGTTACATGCACACTTCAAGCACAGTGAAATTCATCCTCTGCATTTAACCCATCTGAAGCAGTGAACACACGCACGCACACACCCAGAGCAGTGGGCAACCATACTACAGTACCCAGGGAGCAGTCAGGGGTTAGGTACCTTGCTCAAGGGCACTTCAGCCCAAGGCCGCCCCATGTTAACCTAACTGCATGTCTTTGAACTGTGGGGGAAACCTGAGTACCTGGAGGAAACCCACATAGACACGGGGAGAACATGCAAACTCCACAAATAAAGGCCCCCATTGGCCACTGGGCTCAAACCCAGAACCATCTTGCTGTGAGGCAACAGTGCTAACCACTACACCAGTGTGCTGCCCCACAACATCCAGAACTTTAAGGACCTCCATGGGGTCCTGTCACTGAACAGGTTTTTTTTTGTCAATATTTTATTGAGTTTTAGAGCAGAACAAAACACTGAACATACATGACAGCAGTGGAAGGTATGAGCAAAATGCATATACCATACAAAATGACCTAATAGAAGAAAAAGAATGAAACAAAATAGAGGTATTGCAACACTATATAGGACTTATATAGGATATAGGTATTACAGCACATATACATGGTCATGTTCTTAGAACATTCACAGTTTAGAGATTACATGTGAATTAGGGAATATGCAGCTAAGGCAATGAGAGAGAATCAATACCCTGGAAATAGCATTAGGCAAACTCTGAGGTGCAAGAGAGACACCAGTTCACATTGCAGCACCATCTGCATATTAAGTCTACTGTAGAGCCCAGCAGTCAGTTCAGGAAAGGTGCCCACGACTTATCAAAACACCTCTCATTCCCCTTTAAAACTGAACTCAGGCGTTCCATTGGTAGAACTTTTAAATATTTCTCCATACCATTGGTTAACAGTTGGAGGTCTGGGCTTAATCCACTGAAAAAGTATGCATCTCCTAGCTAACTACAGAAGCTTGTATAGGAGTTTTTGCTGGAGGCTTGATAAAGTCCCTCTCCTGAAAGATTTAACAGAAACAGACCAGGATGTATTTGTATGTTCTTACCAAAAATTAAGTTAATTTCATGTGAGACTTTCCCAAAATGTAAATATCAAAGGGCAGTGCCAGATGCAATGTATATAAGACCCAGCCTCCTGCTTGCACTTAATACAGAGGGGAGAGATCTCAGGATAGAAGGTGTTTAGTGAAGAGTTTTTTTAACCACCTTAGTGACATCTGCCCTAGTGATGGGAGAATCCCACACTGGGTACTCATATATTGCTTCCCCTGTGGAAAGCGTGTCAATGGGTTTCAGATTTTTGAAGTATTCCTTCTACCACCTAACTATATCCTCAATTGAGGTCAGCAGCACACCATCCCTACTGTATGCAGTAGGGGCAAAACATTGCTTTCACCTCCTGACTTGTCTGATAGTTTACCAGAATCTCTTCCAGGCCAACCAAAAATCATGCTCCGTGGCCTCGCCGAACTCTTCCTACTCCTGAACTTCTGCAACTGCCAAAGCTGTGCTACTCTTGGCCTGTCAGTATCTGTCAACTACCTCTAGAGGCCCATAAGCTAACCAAGCTCAAAAGGACTCCTTCAGCTTGATGGCTCCTTTTACCACTGGTGTCCACCACCAGGTTTGGGGTTTACCACCAGAATAGGCAACAACAACATTACAGCCACAGCTTCGTACAGCTGCCTCAGCAACGGAGGTGTGGAACATGGACCATTTGATATCACTGTCCCCAAAATACCATGAAATGCAGTAGAAATTCTGCTAGAGATGGGAGTTGAAGGTCTCTGGGACAGGATCCTCTGTCAAATGATTTTAGCCCACCCTCATGATACATTTGGGTGTACTGGACCTGTCTAGCAACATCCCTACCATCTGATCCAACTTATGACCAGGTGATCAGTTGACAACTTGGCTCTTGTCTTCACCCAAGTGTCCAAGACATACCAGTCACAGATCTGATGACATGACTCCAAAATCGATCATCAACCTATGGCCGAGCGTGTCCTGGTGCCAAGTGCACTTATGAACACCCCTAAGCTCAAACATGGTATTCATTATGGAAAACACTGATTTAGCACAGAAATTCAATAACGGGACACCACTCAGGTTCAGGTCAGGCACACTGTTCCTCCCAGTCACCCCCTCCCAAGTTTCACTGTCGTTGCCCATGTAAGTGTTGAAGTCCCCCAGTAAAACAATAAAATCCCCAGAGGAAGCACCTTCCAGCACCACCCCTAGGGACTCCAAGAAGGCTGGATACTGTAAACTGTTTGGCACAAAATTACAAACAGTCAGAGCCTGTTCCCTGACTCAAAGGTGCAGTCAACCCTCTCATTCACCAGGGAAAACTCCAGTGTACAAGTGCCAAACTGGGGGCTATATGTAGGCACACACCTGCCCAGCTACCTTTCATCCAGGGCAACTCCAGGATGGTATAGAGTCCAGCCCCTCTCCAGAAGATTGATTCTGGAACTTGTGCTGTGTGTTCTAAGACTGACTGCAGGAACTGAGAATGATCAAAGTTTTGAGAATGCTATTTTGAGAGACTTTTTAAACTCCTACTTCAGTGTAGGTACTGTCACAGCACAAGAGGAACCAAGAGTGACGTAAGCGTACAGTGATTAGTCCAGATGTAAGTGTACATTGGTTGGATGATGTAGAATGTCCCTTAGGTGTGGGTGGAGCACAGAGGACGGCAGGACAGAGATTAAGGTGACTAGAAGGCTTTATTGGCACACTTTTCAGTTTAACAATAAACACTGGAGAGAAACACACACACACACACGCACACACACTGTGTTCTCATCCAGGGAAGACCGTCTCCTCTGCTCTCCCTCTGCCTCCTTAAATAGGGTGCGGTTACTGGGAAGACACACAAACACAGGTTAATTACCGTCAGGTGTAGTGATTCTGCCACTCACCTTCCCTGGCTCCGCCCTCCTGTCACAGACCGGTGCTTGACCACGCCCTCGCTGCCACATACCCCCACCGCCCGACTCAGGCCGGGCGGCCGTCCGGCCCGCAGCCGACCCCCCCCCCCCCCCCCCCCCCCCCTTGGCGGGAGAGGAAGTCCGCCACGACCATCTGCGCCCCCGGCCTGTGGACCACCTTGAAATTGAAGGGTTGGAGTGCCAGATACCAACGGGTGAGCCGCGCGTTGGCATCTTTCATGCGGTGGAGCCACTGGAGGGGGGCACGTGGTCCGAACAGAGGGTGAAAGGGCGCCCCAGCAGGTAGTAACGGAGAGTGAGGACCGCCCACTTGATCGCTAGACATTCTTTTTTGATAGTGCTGTAGCGCCCCTCATGCACCGACAGCTTCCTGCTAATGTACAGGATGGGGCGGTCCTCCCCCTCCACCTCCTGGGACAACACCGACCCCAGCCCTCTGTCCGACGCATCGGTCTGCAACACAAAAGGGAGAGAAAAGTCAGGGGAGTGTAATAGTGGCCCCCCACACAGTGCAGCCTTTACCTCAGAGAAAGCCCGCTGGCACTGCTCCGTCCACTGGACCGGATCTGGTGCCCCCTTTTTAGTGAGGTCAGTCAGCGGGCTGGTGATGTCCGAATAATTAGGTATAAACCTACGATAGTAGCCAGCCAGCCCCAGGAACTGTCTCACCCCCTTTTTGGTCTTGGGCCTCGGGCAGGCCGCAATCGCTGCTGTCTTGTTAATTTGGGGACGCACCTGCCCGTTGCCCAAGTGGAAGCCCAGATACCGTACTTCCACCCGCCCAATCGCACACTTCTTCGGGTTGGCAGTGAGACCCGCCCGCCTCAGCGACCTAAGGACGGCCTTCAGGTGTTGCAAGTGCCGCTGCCAGTCGTTACTATAAACGATTATATCGTCCAGATATGCGGCCGCGTAGGTGGCGTGGGGCCGGAGGACCCTGTCCATCAGCCGCTGAAACGTAGCAGGCACCCCAAACAGCCCAAAAGGAAGTGTGACGAATTGGTGTAAGCCGAACGGAGTGGAAAAGGCCGTTTTTTCCCGGGATAGTGGAGTCAAGGGGATCTGCCAATATCCCTTCGTCAAATCCAGTGTCGAATAAAAGCGAGTCGTGCCTAGTCGATCGAGCAGCTCGTCAATACGAGGCATTGGGTACGCATCGAATTTAGACACCGCGTTGACTTTTCTATAGTCCACACAGAACCGGACCGACCCGTCGACCTTGGGGACCAAGACCACCGGGCTGCTCCAGTCACTGTGGGACTCCTCGACGATGCCCATTTCGAGCATGGTCTGAAGTTCTTCCCGAACCACCTTTTTTTTTGTGTTCGGGTAGCCTGTAAGGGCGGCTACGCACTACCACCCCCGGGGGTGTCTCTATGTGGTGCTCTATGAGGTTAGTTCGACCGGGCAGGGGCGAGAACACATCTGAAAACTCGGCCTGCAACTGGGCGACCTCCGTGAGTTGGGTCGGGGAGAGGTGGTCTCCACAGGGGACCAGAGAGGTACGTGATGCCAATGTCCCTTTTTGAACCTCCGGCCCCAGCTCCGCCTTCTCCGGAACTACCGATACCAACACCACGGGGACCTCCTCATTCCAGAGTTTAAGCAGCTATAGGTGGTAAATATGTAGCGCCCCACCCCTGTCCGTTCGCCTCACCTCATAGTCGACGTCCCCGACTCGCCATGTGACCTCAAAGGGTCCTTGCCACTTGGCGATCAATTTGGAGCTCGACGTGGGCAACAGTACGAGTACCTTATCTCCCGGAGTGAACTCTCTAAGGCGCGTACCCTTGTTGTACAGGCGGGCTTGCCGTTCCTGGGCCTGCCGCAAATTCTCCTGAGTTAGGTGGGTGAGAGTGTGGAGTTTTGCGCGCAGGTCCATAACGTATTGGATTTCGTTTTTGCTTTGTGAAGATTCCTCCTCCCAATTTTCCCGCAGCACGTCTAGGATGCTGCGCGGCTTACGCCCATATAACAATTCAAACGGGGAGAACCCCGTGGAGGCTTGGGGGACCTCTCGCACTGAGAACAGCAAGGGCTCGAGCCACTTATCCCAATTACATGCGTCCTCACTTAGGAATTTTTTAATAATATTCTTGAGGGTGCGGTTGAACCGTTCTACTAAACCGTCCGTTTGTGGGTGATACACACTGGTGCGGATCGGCTTAATCCCCAGTAACCCATACAGTTCGCGCAGTGTCCGTGACATAAATGTAGTGCCTCGATCAGTCAGAATCTCTTTCGGGATTCCAACTCGGGAGATGATGCGGAAGAGTGCCTCCGCAATACTGCGTGCGGAGAGATTGCGCAGAGGCACTGCTTCCGGGTATCGCGTTGCATAGTCCACCAGGACTAATATAAAGCGGTACCCTCGTGCTGACCGATCTAATGGCCCGACGAGATCCATCCCAATTCTTTCGAACGGGGTCTCGATTAGAGGTAGAGAGCGCAAAGGCGCTTTTGGAATGGCCGCTGGATTTACTAATTGGCATTCGCGGCATGCCGTACACCACCTACGGACATCGCCACGAATCCCCGGCCAATAGAATCGGGCCATTATTCGGGCTAGTGTCTTATCCTGCCCTAGGTGTCCAGCCATGGGATTAAAGTGAGCCGTCTGGAATACCAATTCCCGGCGGCTCTTTGGAATCAAAAGCTGCGTGACTCGCTCTTTCGTCTGAGTGTCCTGCGTCACTCGGTATAATCTATCCTTCATAATAGAGAAATAGGGGAAGGACGGGGTGGCGTTCGGCTGGAGCGTTTGACCATCGATTACTCTCACTTGGTCAAATGCATGCTGCAGAGTCTCGTCTCGCGATTGTTCTAATGGGAAATCCGCGAGGGATTCCCCAACAGAAAGAGGAGGAGCCAGCGGCTCCTCACTCTGTCGCGGAGATGACGTAGACGGCTCTGTGACAGCAGCTCCAGCCAAAGCGACACCGGGACCTCCCCCTGTCAAATGGCAGGACCCACTCTTTACTAGGCGCGTCATTAAACCCCGAAATCCCGGCCAATCAGTCCCCAAAATTAAAGAGTGGGTAAGGCAAGGATTAACTGCCGCCTTCACTATAGATTTTTCCCCTCTGAAAAATATGTGGACCGACACCAAAGGGTAGCTGTGAACATCCCCATGCACACACAACACCTTCACCCCTTGTGCTCCCCCCAATGCCTCGTGTTGCACCAGGCTTTGGCGGATCAAGGTCTGATTGCAACCAGAATCCATCAACGCCTGATATGTAGCCCCTTGGACACTCACCGGTATGCGATACGCTCCGGCCCGATCGAGGGCGGCCTCTGGCGCGTCGGGGATCCATACCACCGCGCCCACCTCCATTGCTGTGCACTGTTGTTGCAGGTGGCCCGGCTCCCCGCAGCGCCAGCAAACCGGCCCGGGCTTTCCCTCTGCACTGGTGCTCTGGGGCTCACCCACCTGAGGGGGGGGGAGAGACAGACACAGAAGGGAGAAACGGGAGGGCACCACGGGTGCGGCAGGCCGGCTGGGATGGAGCCGGCCCCCATCTCCGTGGTGGGGGAATGGGGCAAGGACGGGACACAGAAGGGAGGGGAGAAAGAGAGAGAGAAGCGGAGAGAAGACGACGTCGGCTGTCCTGCCGCCAGAACAGCCGCCAAATGATCCTCCGCCAGTCCGACTGCCTGATCCAGCGACGCCGGGCGGTGGCACTGGACCCACTCCGCGGTTCCTGCTGGTAAGCGGGCGATGAACTGTTCCAGCACCATCTGATCGACGATTCCCTCAGCGTCGCGATCGTCGGCCCTCAGCCACCGCCAGCAGGCGTCCCGGAGCTGCTGGCCGAACGAGAACGACCGGCCGACTTCCTCCAATCGCAGCGCGTGGAAGCGCTGGCGCTTTTGTTCTGGTGTGCGCCCCATGCGCTGGAGGACAGCCCGGCGGAGGTCCGCGTAGGCCAGCCGGCGGTCAGCGGGGAGCTGTAGCGTGGCCAGCTGCGCCTCTCTTGTCAGGAGGGGGAGGAGGCGCGCCGCGCGCTGCTCCATCGGCCACCCCGAGGCTTCGGCGACCTGTTCAAACAATGTGAGGAACGCCTCGGGGTCATCCTGCGGGCCCATCTTGGTGACAGTGAGGGGAGACGGGCCCGCGGCCGGGACGCTGGTGGACCCCGCCGACGCGAGGAGATGCCGGAACGCCTCGCGATCTTCCTGCTGGGCCAGCACCAGGGCTTCGAAGTGCCGCTCTTGTTCCTTTCGGAGCGTGACGAGCGCCTGGTGCTGGCTTTGCTGAGCCATGGCGAGGGCGTGGACCAGGTCGGCGAACGGGGAGGATTCCATGGGGCTGCTGGGTTGGTGCTCCACCTTTGTCCTGGGTTTCGGCACCACTGTAGAATGTCCCTTAGGTGTGGGTGGAGCACAGAGGACGGCAGGAGAGAGATTAAGGTGACTAGAAGTTTTATTGCCACACTTTTCAGTTTAACAATAAACACTGGAGAGAAACACACACGCGCGCACACACTGTGTTCTCGTCCGGGGAAGAGCGTCTCTTCTGCTCTCCCTCTGCCTCCTTAAATAGGGCGTGGTTACTGGGAAGACACACAAACACAGGTTAATTACCGTCAGGTGCAGTGATTCTGCCACTCACCTTCCCTGGCTCCGCCCTCCTGTCACAGACCGGCGCTTGACCACGCCCCCGCTGCCACAGTTGAATACAAGCCAATGCAGCACCGGCAACTAAAATGTGTGTGTGTGTGTGTGTGTGTGTGTATATATATATATATATATATATATATATATATATATATATATATATAATATATATATACAGTGCCTTGCAAAAGTATTCATACCCCTTGAACTTTTTCACATTTTTCCACCTTACAACCACGAACTTAAAAGTTTTTTATTGAGATTTTATGTGATAGACCAACACAGAGTAGCACATAATTGTGAAGTGAAACAAAAATGATAAATGGTCTTCAAAATTTTAAACAAATAAAAATCTGAAAATTGTGGTGTGCATTAGTATTCAGCCCCCTGTCCTCTGATACCTCTAAATACAATCCAGTGTATCAGTTGCCTTCAGAAGTCATCTAATTAGTTAATAGAGTCCTACTGTGTGTAATTTACTCTCAGCATAAATACACTTGTTCTGTGAAGGCCTCAGTGGTTTGTTAGAGAACAATGAAGAACAAACAGCATCATGAAGTCCAAAGAACTCACCAGACAGGTCAGGGATAAAGTTCTGGAGAACTTCAAAGCAGGGTTAGCAGAGATGCCAACTAGTACGGATTGGCCGTATTTTGTACGGAAAAGTTACGTAAATACGATGTTACGGCAAACAGTGTTATTCTGTATGGAATTATTATAAAGTCTTAAATTCCAGTGAGTTATTTTTAAATGTCCAAGCAACTTTTTCAATCTATGCGCGATTCACGGCTATTTATTTTTACGACAACCACACATGCTGTGTGTGACATGCGCAGATTCCGCACATGCTGTGTGTGACATGCACAGATTCCGCACATGCTGTGTGTGACATGCACAGATTCCGCACATTTGCTCGCGCTATTTTCGATACGGTAGAATGGCCGTGCATTACACCCAGTCAAAAGGGCAATGGATACGCGCACTGCAAACTGTGTAGAACTGACATTAACATCACTCATGGTGGTCGCGATGACTGCACGCGGCATGTCAACTACCAAAAAAAAAACATATGGAGCATGCTGAAATGGCGAGTCAGGCGGAAAGTAAATCGGGGGGTATCCAGCAGTTTTTTACGAAATCTGTGGATGAAAAGACACGGAACGTGACGCGTGCTGAAGCGGTGATGGTTGACCTGTGCTTGGAGTTGAACTTGCCAATTAGTCCCATGAAATGTGAGTTAAACTTATTCAGTTTCTTTTTACATGTATGATTTTTATTCACTGAAATATCAAACACTGGCTGTACTTCTTTAATTTAAAGTATTTTCAGTGTTGCAAGTACAAATGTACATGTAGTATGATCAAAAA
Organism: Neoarius graeffei; assembly: GCF_027579695.1. Lineage (NCBI taxonomy): Eukaryota > Metazoa > Chordata > Actinopteri > Siluriformes > Ariidae > Neoarius > Neoarius graeffei. The sequence continues at coordinate 37,223,436 of NC_083580.1, forward strand.
CAGAATTTTATGATTAGTGTTGTTGGGATTGTGGCAAAAAATTGATCATTCCACTGTTTTAAATACAATTATAAATGTCATTTTATTCAATGTCTCTTCTGAAGCATTATGATGAAGTATTTATATATTGGGACATTAAGATAACAATGTCGGACTCTCTTTGGCATGAAATAAGAATTTTTTTATTTTATTTTATTAGAATCCGTAAACAGGTAGAACATTTTGCCAGGCAATATAATATAATACTTTTGAGGAGTTACATTCAATACCAATGATTGGTAGTCAACCGTAATGTCTGCAAACAGGGAACACTATTGTATTTATAAAAATGTGATATATTGTATGCTCTAGAAATTTGTTGAGTGGAAATTCAGTTGAGATGGCTGCTCGTGTTTTGTTTATTCAATTCACACAAAACAGTACTTTTTAATAATTTAAATGTTAAACATATTGGTATATACACCTCTTTATAATGGAAATGCGCATAAATTAATGTTACTGAAAGTCATTCCAAAATACTGAAAAATGTTTTCAAGAATATTGAAATTCAAAATTTGGGGTAGGCATCTCTGGGTTAGGTTATAAAAAAAATATCCCAAGCTCTGAACAGCTCAAGAAGCACTGTTCAATCCATCATTCAAAAATGGAAAAAGTATGGCGCAACTGCAAACCTACCAAGACATGGCCATCCACCTAAACCGACAGAACAAGCAAGGAGAGCACTGGTCAGAGAAGTAGCCAAGAGGCCCATGATCACTCTGGAGGAGCTGCAGAAATCCACAGCTCAGGTGGGAGAATCTGTGCACAGGACAACTATAAGTTGTACACTCCACAAATCTGGCCTTTTTGGAAGAGTGGCAAGAAGAAAGCCATTGTTGAAAGACAGGCATAAGAAGCCATGTAGGGGACACAGCAAACATGTGGAAGAAGGTGCTTTGGTCAGATGAGACCAAAGTTGAACTTTTTGGCCTAAATGCAAAGCGTTATGTGTGGCGGAAAACTAACACTGCTCATCACCCTGCACACACCATCCTCACTGTGAAACATGGTGGTGGCAGCATCATGCTATGGGGACGCTTTTCTTCAGCAGGGACAGGGAAGCTGGTCAGAGTTGATGGGAAGATGGATGGAGCTAAATACAGGGCAATCCTGGAAGAAAACCTGTTGGAGGCTGCAAAAGACTTGAGACTGGGAAGGAGATTCACCTTCCAGCAAGACAATGACCCTAAAAATACAGCCAGAGCTACAATGGAATGGTTTAGATCAAAGAATATTCACATGTTAGAATGGCCCAGTCAAAGTCCAGACCTAAATCCCATTGAGCATCTGTGGCAAGACTTGAAAATTGCTGTTCACAGACACTCTCCATCCAATCTGGCTGAGCTTGAGCTATTCTGCAAAGAAGAATGGGCAAATATTTCAGTGTCTAGATGTGCAAAGCTGGTAGAGACATACCAGAAAAGACTTGCAGCTGTAATTGCAGCAAAAGGTGGCTCTACAAAGTATTGACGCAGGGGGGCTGAATACTAATGTGTCATGGTCCTACCTGTGGGTTTCCTCTCTTCAGGTAACATCTCCACTCCTCTCCACTCAGCATTACTGGCCACGCCCGCATACACTTCCTCTTATTAACTCTCAGTGGCTGTCATTGGCTGTTGCCTATCACCTGCTCCTCCTCTGTGTGTATTTAAGCTGCTGTCCTCCCAAGCTTCAGTGTCAGATCATCTTCTAGGCGTCGACTCCGTCAACTCTTCAGTCCTGGTACCCTGACCCTGTATTTCTGTCCCTTATCTTGCTACCTGATCTGTGACTCTGTGTTCCAGCCTGTTCCCCACTCCTGCCTGTTGTGCTGTCCTGTCTGTCTGCTGAGGGACTGCTCGCTGGGAGACTGCCTGAACACCTAGTGCCGTCAGCTTACAGCCTCCCTACTCTGACAACACCTGATCCCGTCTGATCTCTGAAGCTAAGCAGGGTCGAGCCTGGCCAGTGCTTGGATGGGAGACCGCAGACATCACCACCATGCTCCCACCAGCCATCCCTGCTTCTCAGTCCTCCTGCCGCTGAACTTCACATACGCACATCCTCCCAACTCCCTTTCCCCTGTTATCAATAAAACTCAACATTTAACTTGCGCTCTTGGGTCCTCGTCTGTTCCCTCTGACACTAATGCACATCAGATTTTTATTTGTTTAAAATTTTGAAGACCATTTATCATTTTCGTTTCACTTCACAATTATGTGCTATTCTTTGTTGGTCTATCACATAAAATCTCAATAAAAAACTTTTAAGTTCATGGTTGTAAGGTGGAAAAATGTGAAAAAGTTCAAGGGGTATGAATACTTTTCCAAGGCACTGTGTGTGTGTGTGTGTGTGTGTGTGTGTGTATATATATATATATTAATTACACAAAATTGAGTTGTACATGAGCTGACAGCTGAAGCAGCACGTAGCACCAAATCAGCTATAAGCCATGTACGATGAGATTGAGTGGAATAATTGTTTTATTATATTTACATTCACTGGATTTTGAGAAACATAGCATTTTTATCCATCCATTCATTACCTGTAGCCGCTTTATCCTGTTCTGCAGGGTCACAGGCAAGCTGGAGCCTATCCCAGCTGACTATGGGTGAGAGGCAGGGTACACCCTGGACAAGTCGCCAGGTTATCGCAAGGCTGACACAGAGACAAACAACCATTCACATTCACACCTATGATCAATTTAGAGCCACCAATTAACCTAACCTGCATGTCTTTGGACTGTGGGGGTAACTGGAGCAACTGGAGGAAACCCATGCAGACACGGGTAGAACATGCAAACTCTACACAAAAAGGCCCTTGCCAGCCACTGGGCTCGAACCCAGGACCTTCTTGCATAGCGTTTTTATTTTTTGCAAATTCGACAAATAAAAACTTGATACAAAAGATCTGACAAAATAATTTCCCATTAGAATGTAAACAAACTGGCAAAACGACAGTAGCAATTTGTGAAAAAGGCAATAATAATTCTTGAAAAATAAAAAGATATGTTCTTATCAGATAGTTTTATTCCATATTTTGTTGCTTTTTTTGTATTTTTGGGGGTTTTGTTTTTGAGTAGAGTTTTTATTTCGTCCTCGGTTGGTTCAGCAACACCCTCCACCAGTTTGTTTTTCTGTACTCACGGTATATGAACTGTTAGCTTCATAGTAGAGTTGCCAATCAGAGCACGCAATTGCTTGTGTGTGTGTATACAGTGGTGCTTGAAAGTTTGTGAACCTTTTAGAATTTTCTATATTTCTGCATAAATATGACCTAAAATATCATCAGATTTTCACATAAGTCCTAAAAGTAGATAAAGAGAACCCAGTTAAACAAACAAATGAGACAAAAATATTATACTTGGCCATTTATTTTTTTAAGGAAAATGATCCAATATTACACATCTCTGAGTGGCAAAAGTATGTGAACCTCTAGGATTAGCAGTTAATTTGAAGGTGGAATTAGTCAGGTGTTTTCAATCAGTGGGATAACAACCAGGTGTGAGTGGGCACCCTGTTTTATTTAAAGAACAAGGAGCTATCAAAGTCTGATCTTCACAACACATGTTTGTGGAAGTGTATCATGGCACGAACAAAGGAGATTTCTGAGGACCTCAGAAAAAGTGTTGGTGATGCTCATCAAGCTGGAAAAGGTTACAAAACCATCTCTAAAAAGTTTGGACTCCACCAATCCATAGTCAGACAGACTGTGTACAAATGGAGGAAATTCAAGACCATTGTTACCCTCCCCAGGAGTGGTCGACCAACAAAGATCACTCCAAGAGCAAGGCGTGTAATAGTTGGTGAGGTCACAAAGGACCCCAGGGTAACTTCTAAGCAACTGAAGGCCTCTCTCACATTGGCTAATGTTAATGTTCACGAATCCACTATCAGGAGAACACTGAACAACAATGGTGTGCATGGCAAGGTTGCAAGGAGAAAGCCACTACTCTCCAAAAAGAACATTGCTGCTCGTCTGCAGTTTGTTAAAGATCACGTGGACAAGCTAGAAGTCTATTGGAAAAATGTTTTGTGGACAGATGAGACCAAATAGAACTTTTTGGTTTAAATAAGAAGCGTTATGTTTGGGGAAAGGAAAACACTGCATTCCAGCATAAGAACCTTATCCCATCTGTGAAACATGGTGGTGGTAATATCATGTTTTGCTGCATCTGGGCCAGGACAGCTTGCCATCGTTGATGAAACAATGAATTCTGAATTATACCAGCGAATTCTGAAGGAAAATGTCAGGACATCTGTCCATGAACTGAATCTCAAGAGAAGGTGGGTCATGCAGCAAGACAACGACCCTAAGCACACAAGTCGTTCTACCAAAGACTGGTTAAAGAAGAATAAAGTTAATGTTTTGGAATGGCCAAGTCAAAGTCCTGACCTTAAACCAATCGAAATGTTGTGGAAGGACCTGAAGCGAGCAGTTGATGTGAGGGGAAACCCACCAACATCCCAGAGTTGAAGCTGTTCTGTACAGAGGAATGGGCTAAAATTCCTCCAAGCCAGTGTGCAGGACTGATCAACAGTTACCGGAAATGTTTAGTTGCAGCGATTGCTGCACAAGGGGGTCACGCCAGATACTGAAAGCAAAGATTCACATACTTTTGCCACTCACAGGTATGTAATATTGGATCATTTTCCTCAATAAATAAATGACCAAGTATAATATTTTTGTCTCATTTGTTTAACTGGGTTCTCTTTATCTACTTCTAGGGCTTGTGTGAAAATCTGATGTTGTTTTAGGTCATATTTATGCAGAAATATAGAAAATTCTAAAGGGTTCACAAACTTTCAAGCACCACTGTGTGTGCGTCTGTGTGTATGTATAATGTGTATGTATAACACACACATACACACACACACACACGCGCGCACACACACACATATATATAAAACGTGTGTGTGAATCCAGTGAATGTGGATTGAATGATGTGTGTGTGTGTGTGTGTGTGTGTGTGTGTGTGTGATATACTGTATATCACGGGCAATTGCTCTAAGACAACGAGGGAGGCTCAGCCTCCTCTAAAAATGACGAACATCGTGTAGGATGAATTGCGCTAGGCTTATGTTATAGCCGACCTTATAACATTGCTATTTCAGATCCAGAATCATTTGAAATATATGTGCTCAACCCAACTACAGTGCGAAATCATTCCGTTATAACTTTCCCCAGTTCGCCTAATGTGTGCATGAGTTTTTCCCCCTCGTGACAGCGCGATGCAGCCCAGCCTCAGTGGACTTGAATGGCATTTGGGAGCTATGCGCTTTTCAATCTCAAAATGCAATACGATTATTGGACAAATACTGCAAAAACGCCCGCCCCACGGACTCCCAGCCTCAGTGGACTTCAATGGCATTTGGGAGCTATGCGCTTTTCAATCTCAAAATGCAAGACGGTTATTGGACAAATACTGCGAAAACGCCCGCCCACCGGACTCCCAGCCTCACAGTGTGAGGGACATGGCAAAGCTTTCCGCGAGGAGACTGGTGATTGGTGAAAGCGGCCGGATACTTTCTTTGATTGACAGCTCGTTTCAAATATAGACAGGCAGTGGTGAATTTCAGTTCAGTCCCATGCGGATTTGCAAGTGCTGTGGTGTATTGTAAGAGATCAGCTTACATTTCGATTTCATTCATTACATACGGTTTCTACCAGCTTTTTTAGTTTGTATATATTTTCATTGTAAATAAAGTGTAAATATAGTGTTGTCAAGTTTGCTATCTTAGTTCCAGAAATTTCGTTTATTTGAGTGACTGAACTTGAACTTGAGGGGGCTAGTCAGCTAGCAAGAAAGCTGCGCACGGATGCCAAGCATTGCTGATTTTATTTTGGTGAAGCCATTTGCCAGTCTTCCTTTCGAGGAAAAAATTAAAATTAAAGAGCAGGGTAGACCAACGCCTCAAATTGACTTGGTGAAAAAGGTAGGGAATAATACTCGCTCCTTTCAGCTCTCCTGGTACGGGAAAGTGAATTGGCTAACAGCAAGTGACCCACATCAACAACAGTAAATAGGCTACTTTAGTAACGTCATGGATGGACCAAAAATATAGAATCTATTTAAAATGTTTATGCTGAGTATATTGGAATATATATTTTTCTGGATATGAATTAAACACAGCTACAATTTGGAAAACATTTTTAAACGAAAACACAGCCGAGAACATTTCACACTACAGACCTGGATTAAAAGTGAAGGGTTATCAAAATTGTCAATAAAACATTTCTCAGTCAAAATAAGTAAAATATAGGGAAAGTGTCATTGAATGAAATGTGTGGCACCCAGCTCTATGTTTGGCTCCCCAAGGTCAGTGCTTGTGCCTATTCCAGAACACTGCTGTTACTGCTGAGGTTCCTGACAAAGAGCTGCTTTCAATAATGATCAATTTTTAAACAACATGCCACAATTTTAAAATATAAAATGTTAAAGTATACCCCCCCAACACCACCATCATGTGTACTGGACAGTAGGCTAATGGGCCAAAAGAACCTGTTATTTCACAGTTTGTGACCCTGCCAACAATCAGCCAGATCAGAGGCAAGAGTATGGGCAAAATTTATGTGTTTTTTCTTTTAAAATCTGGAAATATCATAACCGACTAGCCTCCCCTGTTTGAAAGACTACCAGCCGCCACTGATATATATAAAATGTATAATGTGTGTGTGTGTGTATCATGTGTGTGTATACACAAGTGCATCTCAAATCATAAAAATATCATGAAAAAATGAAATTTTAATATATTCAAGACCCATTACATGTAAACTCAAATGTTTCAAGCATTTTTCAATTCTAATTTTGAAAATTATGGCCTGCAGCACACAAAAAAAATTCTCTAAACATGAGAGTATTTCATTTCTAGTTTGAGTAAAACAGTATAAATACCATGTACCATGACACCTTCCACAAGGACGGTAAGCCACAGAAGGTTATTGCTGAAAAGATTGGCAGGAAAAGTTGTACAAGCAACAGGGATGGTTGCAGCCTTGATAGGATTGGCAAAAAGTTTTGCACTTCTGGTTAGATGCAATCTGCATTTCGTTGCCTTGTACCTGTGACATGTGCAATGACGACAAAGTTGAATCTCATCAAATCTAAAAGAAAAGTCAATTCAAGAATTTGGGAGAGCTTCACAAGGAGTGGACTGAGGCTGGTGTTGGTGCATCAAGAGTCACCACCACACAGTTCAGGAAAAGGGCTAAAACTGTCATATTCCTAACATCAAGCCACTCCTGAACCAAAGACAATGTCAGAAGCATCTTACCTGGGCTAAGGAGGGAAAGAACTGGACTCTTGCTTGGTGGTCCAAAGTCCTTTTTTCATGTGAAAGTAAATTTTACATTTTATTTGGAAAACCAGGTTCTGGAGTCTGGAGTGGAGAGGCCGAGAATCCAAGTATGAAGTTTCTGCAGTCTGTGATGATTTGGGGTGCCATGTCATCTGCTGGTGTTGGTCCATTGTGTTTTAAGTCTAAAGTCAACACAGCTGTCTCCCAGGAGATTTTAGAGCACTTCATGCTTCCATTTGCTGAGAAGCTTTATGGAGATGCACCTTTTTCAGCAGGACTTGGCACCTGCCCACAGTGCCAAAACTACTACCAAATGGTTGGCTGACTATGATATTACTATGCTTGATTGGCCAGCCAATTCACCTGACCTAAAGCCCATCGAGAATCCATGGTGCATTGTCAATAGAAAGATGAGAAACACACAACCCAAAAATACAGATGAGCTGATGTCCGTGATCAAATCAACCTGGGCTTTAATAACACCTCAGCAGAGCCACAGGCTGATTGATTGCCTCCATGCCATGCTGCACTGATGCAGTAATTCATGGTAAAGGAGTCCCAACTAAGTATTGTCTGTATAAATGAACATAATTTTATTTGAATAATTTGAGATACGGGCGGCACGGTGGTGTAGTGGTTAGTGCTGTCGCCTCACAGCAAGAAGGTCCTGGGTTCGAGCCCCGGGGCCGGCGAGGGCCTTTCTGTGTGGAGTTTGCATGTTCTCCCCGTGTCCGCGTGGGTTTCCTCCGGGTGCTCCGGTTTCCCCCACAGTCCAAAGACATGCAGGTTAGGTTGACTGGTGACTCTAAATTGACCGTAGGTGTGAATGTGAGTGTGAATGGTTGTCTGTGTCTATGTGTCAGCCCTGTGATGACCTGGCGACTTGTCCAGGGTGTACCCCGCCTTTCGCCCGTAGTCAGCTGGGATAGGCTCCAGCTTGCCTGCGACCCTGTAGAAGGATAAAGCGGCTAGAGATAATGAGATGAGATTTGAGATACTAGATTTCTGATTTTCATGAACTATAAGCCATAATCATCAAAATTAAAACAAAAAAAGGCTTGAAATTTTCACTTTACGTATAATGAATATAGACTATATGAAAGTTAACCTTTCTGAATGAAATAACCAAAAAAAGGACTTTTTCATGATATTCTAATTGTTTGAGCTGCACTTGTGTGTCGTTTAACATAGTCAAGTGGGAAAGTCTGCACACCCCTTTCACCTTCTCTGCATTTTATTACGTTACAGACTTATTTGACAATAGAGTTCATTTTTTTCACAAAATTCTACACAAAATAGCCCATAATGACAAAGTGAAAGCAGGTTTTTAGATAATTGTGCTAATTTATTAAAAATCAAAATGTAAAATATCATATGTACACATGTGCACACCCTTTGATATGACACCCAAAAGTGAGCTGAGGTGCATTTTGTGTCCACTGATACTGCTTAAGATGTTTCTACAACTTAATTGGAGTCCACCTGTGGTGAATTCAATTGATTGGACATGATTGGGGATTGCCAACACCTGCCTATATAAGGTCCTACAATTGACAATGCATGTCAGAGCAAATGTCAAGCCATGGGGTTTAAGGAATTCTCTGCAGCCCTCAGAAACAGGCTTGTGGCTGGGCATATATCTGAAGAAGAGTACAGAAAAATTGCTGAAGCTTTACAGGTCCCAAAGAGCACAGTGGCCACCATCATTCATAAATGGAAGGCAAGGCAAGTTTATTTATATAGCGCATTTCATACACAGTGGCAGTTCAATGTGCTTTACAGAGGTAAAAGCAAAACAGTAAACAATAGAAAATAAAATTAGATAAAATAAAGGGAGAAGAGAGAAAGTTCAGTAAAAACAGCAGAATAAAATGGAATAAAAGTTAAGTTTAAAACATGTAAAGATGATGGTATTTATCAATTAGCAGAAAGCATCTGAAAACAGCTTGGTCTTTAATCTAGATTTGAAGCTGCCAACAGCAGGAGTATTTTTGATGTCCTCTGGGAGTTGGTTCCATAGCTGTACTGCATAGTAGCTAAAAGCTGCTTCACCACACTTTGTTTTAACAACAGGTTTTACCAGTAAATTTTGCTGCTGTGATCTGGTAGATCTGATTGGGTTAGACCGCTGCAACATATCAGAGAGGTAATTGGGCCCTGTACCATTTAGAGATTTGTACACCAGCAGCAATGCTTTAAAGTCAATTCTGTAGCTTACTGGAAGCCAGTGAAGGGACCTTAGAATTGGAGTAATGTGCTCTGTTCTTTTTGTTCATGTGAGAACACTAGCCGCTGCATTTTGAACCAGCTGAAGTCGTTTGATGGTCTTTTTTGGCAGGCCTGTGAAAAGGCCATTGCAGTAATCAACCCTAAATGGAAGAAGTTTGGAATCACCAAGGCCTGGCCAAACTGAGCAATCGGGGAAAACGGGCCTTGGCCAGGGATGTGAGCAGGAACCTGAGTCAGTCTGACAGAGCTCCAGTGTATCCTTGTGGAGATGGGAGAACCTTTCAGAAGCTCAACCATCCAGGCAACACTCCACAAATCAGGCCTTTATGGTAGAGTGGCCAGACGGAAGCCACGCCTTAGTAAAAGGCACATGACAGCCTGCTTGGAGTTTGCCAAAAGGCACCTAGAGGACTCTCAAACCATGAGAAACAAGATTCTCTGGTCTGATGAAACCAAAATTGATTTTTTTTTTGGCCTGAATACCAAGTGTCACGTCTGGAGGAAACCAGGCGCCGCTCATGACCTGGCTAATGCCATCCCTACAGTGAAGCATGGCGGTGGCTGCATCATGATGTGGGGATGTTTTTCAGCAGCGGGAATGGGGTGACTAGACCTGATAGAGTGAAAGCTGAATCAGCTAAGTACACCGAGATCCTTGAAGAAAACCTGCTCCAGAACTCTCTGGACCTCAGACTGGGTTTACCTTCCAACATGACAATGACCCGAAGCACACAGCTAAGAGAACAAAAGAGTGGCTTTGGAGAAAGTCTGTGAATGTCCTTGAATGGCCCAGACCTGAATTCAATAGAACATCTGTGGAAGGAGCTGAAAATGGCTGTGTACTGATGTTCCCCATCTAACCTGATGGAGCTTGCAAGGATATGCCAAGAGGAATGGGCAAACATGTCCAGAAACAAGTGTGCCAAGCTTGTAGCTTCTTTCCCAAGATGCCTGGAAGCTGTAATTGTTGCCAAAGGTGCATCAACTATGTATTAGGCTAAGGGTGTGTATAAATACTGTACGTAACCCCTAAATTATTTTTGTCAGTAAAATAAAATTGCATGTTTTCTAAACCTGCTTTCACTTTGTCATTATGGGCTATTTTGTGACAAAAAATGAACTCAATCTATTGTAGACCAAGTCTGTAACGCAATAAAACGTGGAAAAGGTGAAAGGGGTGTGCAGACTTTCTGGCTTGAATGTGCATGTATGTATATGAAGGTTAAAGTTTCTTAAGGTTAATTCTCAGAAACTTTGTACATACCAGCCCTGATCATAAATTGTTCTGTTAGCAAAACTTAAAGCTCTTGATCCTGGTTTTATCCTGTATAGAGATCTTGCAGTCACGTGACCGGAAAGTACACAGACGCCATCTTGTCGGTAAAAAACACCGCTGAATACTGCTGCACTCGTGTACAGAATGGATCAATTTCAACCGACGGACTACATGGCTCATTTTTCTAATGAACAGATAACTAGATATATGTCTAAAATAAACGATCTACAGATTAGTGACCCTTATGGCTTACCGGATGGAGTTTTCATGACCGTGTCAGTGGACATGGAACTGCCAGCGGAATACCCAGACGTGTATAATTACCTCATCAACTTTCCCTCGCTGTTCAGTGGTGAAGCACTGCGTGCTTATAAATCTCTGGACAGTTATCTTTACGGAAATTCAGGATTTGTCAGCCCCCCTAAGATGTGGCATCTTGTAAAGAAGAAAATAATCCTCATTGGATGGGTAAGTCACTTAAGTATTACTAGTACTGCACTGACCAGCCGATAATAGAATAGAATAAGGTAATTCCAGCTGTAATTCCAAATCGTCCGTTTTGTTTACCATGGATCTGGCATTGGAGAGATAGAGGCTTAGCAGTGGAGGTTTGAGTAGCTGTTTTCTGAGCTTAGTCAACAGGCCGGCTCTGCATGCAGCCTCACTTTTGCTTCCGCTCCTGGCGCCGCCTCCTTCGCTTTGCTTCTGATAACAATCCACAGAGACCCCGCTGGTCTCGCTATCTCGTCCAGAATGTTTTTTTTTTTTTCTCGTCCGGAATGTTGTGCATGCGATGGAAATCGCTACAAACCGTCATTTTCTGCTGGAAACCAATGTCCAGTAAGGCCATACGGTTGTAGTGGATATTGAAGTCCGGTACAGACGAACAACATGCAAAAATACACACAAAAAACATAAAAAACGTGCACAGGTAGGGAGAGCTTGTAGCCGCAGCCATTGTAGTAGAATTGTATATAGTAGGGTTTTCCAGAAGAAAAGGTAGAAGCAGAAGTAGAAGGCGGAAATATGGCGTTTGACCGACAAGATGGCGTCTGTCACAATCTGGATCGGCTGTGACGTCACATGCAAGTGCTCCATAGCAATTAGTGATTGTAGTAGTGACGTAAATTAAGGGAGCACTTAAGTGTGTGTGTGTGTGTGTGTGTCTCTCTCTCTCTCTCTCTCTCTCTCTCTCTCTCTTTTGGTAACTGTCCCCAACTAAAACAAATTCTTCTCCAGAGCTGCTTCTCGAGTTCATGCATCAGTTGCCTGCATTTGCCAACATGACCATGTCAGTAAGGAGAGAGCTGTGTACAGTTATGGTCTTTGAAGTTGTAGAACAAGCCGGCACCATCATCCTGCATGACAAACAGGAGGTAAACACACACCACACTGATGATTTGTTTGTGTATGTGGTTCTGTTGACCCCAGATAGCCAATAGTAAAATGCAGTCTGTCACTAGTACAAATATATGGGCATGATCATTGATGGTTGACTGCATTTTGAAGCCAACACAGAGGTGATTACCTAAAAGTGCCAACAGCATCTGTATTTCCTGGGGAAGCAAAACTCTGGTGGGGTAAGCAGAAATGTCCTCAACACAACTCCCAGCCTACTCTCTGTTCACTCTTCCTCCCTTGCCTGGGTCTAACCCCCACACCTACTGGTCCCACGCAGTCCCAGCCCCCCCTCCCCCCATGCGCTCTTTCCATATCTGTTATGCCGGCCATCACTCTTTCATACTTTCAGATTCATATTTATTATTACTGCTGAACAATTGCTCCCGCTACACAGTCATGCTAATGTCGTATATTGTCACAGCTGTGTACTGCACAGTCTCGGATACATGACCACTGTTTGTCTATCATGTATTGTCTTTCATTATGTAGACAATAGTGTTTTACAGAGAAAGGTCACTCGTATTTTTCATACGAACTACATCCAGGACCGGAATAACGTATTTTCCATATCCTCACTAGTGAGGACATCGATGAATTGTTTTGATTAACTTGCATTGTTTTTGTACAATGTGTCTGTATAAAGAAAATTACACATTGGCTTGAAGATATGAAGTTTATCATCTCTTGTTGAAAAACTCATATTCTTCATACAAACTACATCCCGGACCTGAGAAACATATTTTCCATGTCTTTACTCATGAGGAAAACACTGTTTTCCAACTGACGTATGTGTTTGTCAAAATGCCAAACCGGTTCACAATTAAAATTCTTTTGATTAACTTGCATATTTTTTGTGGATGTGTCTATATAACAAAGAAAATTACCCATTTGCTTGAAGGCATGCAGTTTATCTTCGTGTGTTGAAAAATTTCACTTGTTTGCTGCACTCATTCATGAACTATTTTCACCACTTGAGGATAAACTTCATGTCTTTGTGCCACCATGTAATATCTTCTGTATATGTCCTGTTTGTGTTTTCCTTTTGATCAGGAATTTCCCCCCTGGGATGGATATATATATAATATACACACATACAGAGTTGTAGTCAGAAGTTTACATACAGTGACATGAATGTCATCTTGGATATCAATGTCATGGCAATATTTGGGCTTTGAGTAATTTCTTTGAACTGTTCTTTTTCTGTGGTAGAATGTACAGCATACATCTTTAATTAAAAAAACACTAGAATTTGGTGCACAAGTTTTAATTTTTTGGGTTTTCTGAAATCAACACGGTCAAAATTATACATACATGGTCAAAAAAAAAGTCTGTTTGCAAGATTCACCTTGACCAAACATTTTTGCTTACCATGAACAAGCTTCTGGCAGAATTCTGGTTGGACATTTCATGACTCTTTATGGTAGAATTGATAGAGTTCAATTAAAGTAGGGTTTTTTTTGTTTTTTTCTTGGCATGGACTTGACTTATAAGCACAGTCCATATATTTTCAATAGGGTTGAAGTCAAGACTTGTTTTAAGCTGAATGTTGGCCTGTTTTATCCCCCACAACCAGCTCTGATGTGTGTTTGGGTTCATTGTCCTGTTGTAACTCCCAATTCGTGTTCAAGTTTCTGATAGTTTATGCTGAAGAATTCTGAGGTAGTCCTCCTTCATTATTCCATCCATTTTGTGCAATGAGCCAGTTCCACTGGCAGCAAAACAGCCCCAGAGCATGATGATCCTACCACCACCAGCAGCTGGTAGAGTGTCCCTCTGTACATGGTGGTCATTGTGGCCAAACAACTCCATCTTTGTCTCATCTGACCATATAGCTATCCTCCAGAAGGCTTTTTTTTCTTTGTCTGTATGGTCAGCTTCAAACTTTAAGCTTGAAGGTGTCCATTTTGGAGCAAGGGGTTATTTCTTGGATAGCAGCCTCTTTGTCTATGCTGATCTGAACTGTAGACAGTGATCCATCAGCTTCCAGTTCATGGCAGGGCTGTGCCATGGTGGTTCCCAGGTTGTTCCTGACCATCCAAACCAATTTCCTTTCAGCTGAGGGTGACAGTTTGGGTTTTCTTGAAGCAAAGTGGCTTGGCAAAGTGACTACACCTCACAATAACTTGGATATAATTGTTTGAACTGATCTTGGAATTTGCAGTTATTTAGAAATGGCTCCAAGAGACGTTCCAGAGTTGTGTATATCCATGAGCCTCTTTCTCAGATCTGCATTGAGCTCCTTGGATTTTCCTAATTTACTGTGTGCTGGTCAATCCAATGAGTGCTGTAAACAAACCCTTTTTATGAAGGCACAGAGAAGCTACCAGCTGTAATCAATCCTGATCACAAACCGGAATTTAAGAGACCTCAGCCTTGGCAAGATAAGAGACATTTTGGAAGTTTCAGCAGCTCTGAATCAATAATCAAGTGTCAAGTCAGGTTTATTTGCATAGCACTTTTAACAATAGACATTGTCCCAAAGCAGCTTTACAGAATCTGAATGACCCAAGACCTGAGCCAATTTTATCCCCAGTGAGCAAGCCTGTGGTGACAGTGGCAAGGAAAAACTCCCCCAGATGACACAAGGAAGAAACATCTATAGGAACCAGACTCAAAAGGGAACCCATCCTCACTTTGGACAACAACCGACAACATGACTATAACATTAACCGTTTTAACATGAAGTCAGTTTCGTTGATGTTATAAACTCTTCATTGATGGAATCTTGAGTGCAAAACTGTTCATGACAACTGCAGTCCTAAAGTTAGCAAGTCAACTGTAGTCCTCAGCCACAAAAGCATTACTGTAAGTGTCCAGAGTGTCTTCCAAGTGTGACCTCCAACTGTCCATATGGGGCCATCCTCCACAGGAGCGATGCAATGAGACTCCAACCAGACACAGGGCATCAGGATGGACCAGGCAGGTCCAAGTAGCGGAAGAGGCCAGCACCTCAATCCCAGGATTGACCTGTAACTTGGAGGGACCGATTGGGAGGAGAAGAGAGAGAAAACACAGGTTATTAGGTATGCCCAATGTCACCTGAATAAGTAGGTACAGTATACATTTTGCACTGAGTACAAGCAGGGACTCCGGCAAAACTATGATAGCATAACCAAAAGGAGAGAGCCAGAAGGTAACACAGGCATGAGGGAGCCCCGGGACATAAAGCAGCCAGCCACTATGCCGTCAACAAACTCAAGTGAGCATATTTAAATTTTTGACCCTGTATGTATAATTTTGACCCTGTGTTTGATTTCAGAAAACCCAAAGAAAAATATAGCCACTAGCAGTGATAAAGGGCCCTTGCACTCAAGCCCAAGCCTCTATCCCTGAGTAGCAGTGGCCAGGACTGATGTGTGTACCAAATTTCATGAGTCAGGTTTTTTTTGGCAAAGGAATCATTACTGCCCAGGTCCAAATGGTGGCACTACACAAGAGGCTCACTTTGGGCATGGGGATATCATCAGAACCCTGATGTCTTAACCTGTGAGGTTTTAGCTCGATCAGTCAATGCATGGTGAAGTTATGAAGGCTGAAACTGTATACTGAGCAGGAGTCTCAATGTGGCATCAATGTGTCTTCTAGTCTCACCCAAGCCAAATCACCTAAGTATAATAAACTTTCCCCTATGGTCACAAGTGCACGAAATTTCTTGAGTTTTCAAATATTTCCAAGGTGTCAAATTTGTAAATATAGAAAAATAATAAGAAACATGCTGAAAACCATATGGCCCAATCCCTTCACAATTTAAAATAAGCAACATCTTTACACGACGTATACCAAATATGGCATGGATCCAACAAACCGCCTAGGAGGAGCTCATTAAAACGTAATGCATGTCAAAACGCACAAAACCAAAAATATCTCACTTCCTGTTGAGTATGGCTGATGCAATATATAGGCAATTTTGTTCATCTCTGGGCACTCCACACACCTACCAAATTTGACATGTATAGGTGAAACTATATACCGGGTAGGAATTTCCATGACATAAGGGGGCGCTATGGATTTCCCCGGACACACCTGGGGTCAAGCCCCTATGGATGAGTTTCGGGGTGCATGACTGAAATGTTTACCAAATTTCATTTGTTTTTGAATATGTACAAGGTGTCATCTGTATTTTTGAACAAAATGGCACTATGGAGTTAATGAAGCCAGTCTAGATGAATTTACCATATCAGCTCAAATTGTATCATAGGACAACTGTATGTGCAAAATTTCATGAGTTTTTAGCCATGTTAAGCCCCTGAAAACAGCGTGGGAAAATTTCAAAATACCACATTCCATCCAACATGACTGACTTCCTGTTGGGCGGAGTCAAATACAACTCTTGGAACTTTGTCCTGTATCACATAAGTATTGATCACTCCAAATCTCGTGCTGATCCGAGCAACTTCATCTCAACCATAGCTTGTTCTCGGGGTTGCTATAGAGCTCCAGGCCCAGTCCCTTGCTCAGTGTAACTTTGTAATGTTATGCACATTTGACCACTGTGCCAAAATTTGTGAGTTTGAGCATTGCAAGTGCCTCAAAAATGAGTTTTTCCACGGAGAAAAATAATAAGAAACATGCCGAAAACAATAGGACTTTGCGCCCAGCACCAAGCCTCGATCCCTGAGTAGCAGTGGCCAGGACTGATGTGAGTACCAAATTTCATGAATCAGATTTTTTTTTGGCAAGGGAATCATTACTGTTCAGGTCCAAACGGTAGCGCTAAAAAAGAGGCTCACTTTGGGCATGGGGATATCGTCAGAACCCTGATGTCTTATAACCTGTGAGGTTTTAGCTCTATCAGGCAACCCATGCTGAATTTATGAAACACTTCTTGTTTGCATGGCGAAACATACAAATTTATTGGTTCACTATTTCACCATCATGCAAGATATCACAAATCCTGTTGCAAGTTAACTGACTAAAACAATGTGCATTTCAGTTTTGTTCATCTTGGTTCACCCCACACCCCTACCAATTTTGACACTGATAGGTGAAATTATATACCAGGCAGAAGTCTAAATGACCTGTGGCGGTGCTATGGAGTCCAATGGACACACCCGTGGTCAAGCCTGTATCCCGGAGTAGCGGAGGGCAGGACTGATGTGAGTACCAAATTTCACGAGTCAGAGTTTTTAGGCAATGGAATCATTACTGTCCAGGTCCAAATGATGGCACTATACCGGAGGGTCCAATTGGGCCTTTGGATATCAGAACCATTGTATCCTATAACCTTTGAATTTTTAGCTACATCAAGCAATGCATGATGAATTATTGATGTGCTTTCTGTTCATGTGGCATAACAATTTATTGGTTCACCATTCCAACATCTTGTAAGATATTGCAAATCCTTTTGCAACCTAAAATCAGCAACATCTTGACATGACGTATACCAAATATGGCATGAATCCCACAAACCACCTCAGAAGAGTACATCAAAATGTAACATGTGTTTTGACAATGGAGTCATTACTGTCCATGTCCAAATGGTGGAGCTATACCAGAGGGTGTCTTTGGGCATGTGGATATCTTCCAAACCATGATATCCTATAACCTGTGAAGTTTGAGCGATATCAGGCAATGCATGGTGAATTTATGACTCCCTTCCTGTTTGCATGGCGTAACATTTAAATTTATTGGTTCGCCATTTCAACATCTTGCGACATATCACATTTCAGCAAATTGCGAGATATCACAAATCCCTTCACAATCTAATATCAGTAACATCTTGCCATGACGTATACCAAATATGGCATGGATCCAACAAACCGCCTAGAAGGAGTTCGTTAAAATGCAACATGTGTCAAAATGCACAAAACCAAAAATATTTCACTTCCTGTTTAGTATGGCTGATGCAATGTAAATGCAGTTTTGTTCGAGTAGGGGCACTCCACACACCTACCAAACTTGACACAGATAGGTGAAACTGTATACCGGGCAGGAGTCTCAATGTGGCATCCAAATCTATAAATTTGAATAACATTTTAGGGGACACTATATTGTCTTCTAGCCTCACCCAAGGTAAATAACCTAAGAATAATAAACTGTTGCCCTATTTTCAAGAGTGCACAAAATTTATTGTTTTCGAATATTTCCAAGATGTCAGATCTGTAATTACAGAAAAAAATCATAAGAAAAACATGCCGAAAACAATATGGCCCAGTCCCTTTCACAATTTAAAATCTGCAACACCTTGACATGACACATACCAAATATGGCATGAATCCAACAAACCTCCTAGGAAGAGCACCTCAAAATGTAATACATGTTTTAGCAATGGAGTCATTACTGTCCATGTTCAAATGGTGGTGCTATACCAGAGGGTGTCTTTGGGTATGTGGATATCTTCAGAACCATGTTGCCCTATAACCTGTAAAATTTGAGCCGTATCAGACACCTGGGGTCAAGCCCCTATGGCTGAGTTTCCGTGCGCATGACTGAAGTGTACTAAATTTCACGAGTTTTCGAATATGTACAAGGTGTCAAATCTGTATTTTTGAACTATGTGGTACTATGGAGTTAAATTAGTCAAGGTGGGCTTCATTATCATATCACCTCAAAGAGTATCTTAGGACAAATGTATGTGCAAAATGTCATGAGTTTTTAGCCATCGTAAGCCCCTCAAAACAACACGGGAAAATTTCCAAATCCCACATTCCATCCAACATGGCTGACTTCCTGTTGGGTGGAGTCAAATAAAACTCTGTGAACTTTGTCCTGTATCACAAGAGTATTGATCACACCAAATCTCATGCCGATCTGAGCAAGTTCATCTCCACCATAGCTTGTTCTTGGGGTCGCTATACAGCTCCGGGACCACGCCAGTCCCTTGCTCAGTGTAATTTTTTGCACATTTGCTCAGTGTGCCAAAATTTCATGAGTTTTCAAGCATCGCAAGTGCCTCAAAAATGAGTTTTTCCGCGGAGAGAAAAAAATACGAAGAAGAAGAAGAAGAAGAAACATGGCGAAAAAAATAGGGCTTTGCACCTCGGTGCTTGGGCCCTAAAAATATGCCAAAAACAATATAGCTTTGCACCTATGGTGCACCTTGTTGCTCAGGCCCTAATTAAAACTTGTGCACAAAATTCTAGTGTTTTTGTTTTTTAAATTAAAGATGTATGCTGTACATTGTCACAGAAAAAGAACAGTTCAAAGACATTACTGAAAGCCCAAATATTGCCATGATATTCATATCCAAGATGATTGTAAGTAAACTTCTGACAACGTGTGTGTGTGTGTGTGTGTGTGTGTGTGTAAAACTAATAAAAAGCCTGTTTCCGATAGCAAATTTTCGATCCCACACAGGGATCATCTTCGGGCACTGTATTTAAACGTATAAACAGCAGTACACGGAGCGATTGAGAAAAGACAGGAAATGAGGGGTATAAATACACATTCTGGAAAGCCATTAGTGTTAAAACATGAGCGAAGTGGCATGAATGACATTTAATTAAGCGAATAATTATGGAGGTCAAGTTCATCTGATTAAAAATGGCTAAAAGTTTACAATGGGAAACTGGCCAATAAAGAACAGCAAGCCAAAGGCCAATCAGAAAAAGGTTAGGAACAAGTGCCACGTGGGCCTCAAAGCTGACTACAGAAACCGTCATTAACATTTAGACCTGAAGGGTGCACTGTTTTTAGTTTCCAGATCCAATCTCTTTCTGCCTCAAGTAGATCCTGAGTTTTGGAACACACCTATACAATGGTGAAGGACAAGTTAGATTGAGAATGTCCTTTCATAGTCTCATCTCATTATCTCTAGCCGCTTTATCCTTCTACAGGGTCGCAGGCAAGCTGGAGCCTATCCCAGCTGACTACGGGCGAAAGGCGGGGTACACCCTGGACAAGTCGCCAGGTCATCGCAGGGCTGACACATAGACACAGACAACCATTCACACTCACATTCACACCTACGGTCAATTTAGAGTCACCAGTTAACCTAACCTGCATGTCTTTGGACTGTGGGGGAAACCGGAGCACCCGGAGGAAACCCACGCGGACACGGGGAGAACATGCAAACTCCACACAGAAAGGCCCTCGCCGGCCACGGGGCTCGAACCCGGACCTTCTTGCTGTGAGGCGACAGCGCTAACCACTACACCACCGTGCCGCCCGTCCTTTCATAGTAAAATGCTTATACCATAACAGCTATTGAATTTGTTCCACGTTTCCATGACTGGCCCTCTGCACGCCCTTGGCCATCCCCTGACTGCTTCTTGACTGTCTGCCGATTGGTCAGTGCAGATAATTTATCCCCCACAATGGCGTAGTCAATGCAGTCCTGACTGGTGACGCCCCTAAGCAGCTTGTGTGAAAACCAGCTGCTATCCCTCATTTTTCCACGGGGAGGAGCAGTGATTGTCCGTTTCACAAAGCAGGTTTATCAAATGCTGAGAACAGCTGATTTCAGTTAGTTAATTCAACCCGGAGGAGTTTCACTGTGAGTTAAAAAGCCATAAGATTTTAATGTGCTCATACAGCGAGTTTGAATGTTTTCTGAAAGAAGCGCAACACTTCTGCAGCTGCCAATCACACTGGGAAATCCTAATAGAAATGAAATTATTCATCGGTTACAACACCATGTCAATATAATTAAAAATTAATTCAACAGATCTGACAGGTGATTTATGTATGGTATGTGAAGGGAAACCGGCAGGGATTATATGCGCCTTGGTAGCCCAGGGGTCACACTGCATGCCTCATGATAGTGCGGTACGTAGTTCGATTCCAACTCGGGACTTACAGCCTCCTGCAATTTACTCCCCTCTCAGGCTAGAAGACCATGTATGAAACTTTTTTTTTAAAAGCCAGTGCTTAATTTGTGAAGTGGGAGGTCCCGGAATGCAGGAGGTGGGTGGGTCCGGCGACTCAAAAAAAAAAAAAAAAAAAGGCGGGGGGTGGTTTGCTATAACTTTACGCACACATGCCTATTGTGTGTGTAAAAAAAAAAAAATAATAATAATATTATCAGACATTATGATCTTAAACGCTTTAGTGACACAGTTAGACAGTAATATGTCGTGATGTTATAAAATATTTTTTATTAGGCTATATATTAAATTATATATTAAATTTATCTTCTAAAATAACAGACTGTACTCATATCACAACCGGTTTATTTCACCATTGGAGATCAGATCACACAAGACATGAGTTAAATGACTCATTTTAAGGATTTAAGTAGGGTATTTAAATGCCAGCGGGACTTCGTGGCTCAGGTGGATAAGGCGCCATACCATAAATCTGGGGACCCAGATTTGATTCCGACCTGCGGTCATTTTCCGAGCCCTCCCTGTTTTTCTCCTGCTCATTTCCTGTCTCTACACTGTCCTATCCAATAAAGGTGGAAAAAGCCCAAAAAAGAGAATAATTTAAAAGCAGTGCCAGCAAACATAAGTGCAATTAATTCAAGTAATAGTTAAGAAATAAAGGGTTTACAAAACAAGTTGGAGAATTCATTTTAAAAATTTTAGTAAGCTTTCTTGGTTTTTTTGCCATTTTTTCCACAGCGCAAGCTAATGGCTACAAAAAACCCGGTGTTCTATTGAGCTGAAGTATACACCCCATGTCCCCCCCCCCTTCCCCTTTCGCATAGATTTTGTGGATGCCATAGGAGAGAAATCAACAACAGATATCAAAATCAAAACCGAACACTAAACAAATTTTTATTTACTTATTTAATTTATTGTTTGATTTTTTTTTCCCTTTGTGATGGTCACGGAGGTGATCTGAGGAGAATAACCTACAGTACGGTAGGCTGTAGGTCACGGGTCGGAATCGAACTATTATTAATGTAACAAAGACAGTAGAAAGATGTTTGCCATTTGTGCATTTTTATTGAAGGTACAAACAGTAGTGCTATCACAAACAAACGAATACAAAAAAGTCACTAAAAGCCAAAGCGTTGTGACTCAGGGTGAACCTTTCGGGGGCTTCAGTCTCTTGTTGATCTGGCTGCGGATTTTTGACCACTGGTTTTGACTTTGGACTGAAAGAAAACATTATTTTAAAGTAAATTGAAAAATTATAGTTCTGAACTGAATCATAAATTTAAGATATAAGACGACTTAATAAAATTGTAATTACAGCAATTTAATTTAATTCGGTTTTTCCACAGTTTATCCAAAGTATTTTTTTCAGTGTGTGTTCTGAGTGTTTGCTCTTAGCAGTTTACAGGAGACAGAAAAACAGGTTCTGAATGTTCTGGGGGATGCCTTTTGCATTGTTCAAAGACAGGTGAGAATGGTCCCTTTTCACTGAATGGGGGGGTAGGGCAGCTTGCGCATTCCAGCCAAACGAGCTGTTACGCATTACAAAAGGTTAGACGCCATACTGTAGTATACCCTGTAAGACCCATTGTTTCAATATTACAACATCACTTTTAGTGATTTTAACAAAAGGTCTGCAAACTTTTTTTTTTTTCTCAAGACCACATTTACACTGTAATGTAATCATATGAAAAATACCATTACAGACTGGTGGAGCAGTGTGCCGAAAATATGTATTTGGTCCAAGGTGTGGGTTTTTTTCATACGTCACTGGCTCTTTTGCCAGTAGCGCATCACTTGCACAGGTCTGGGGTTACCCTGCAATTTTCGGGTTGTTCTATTATTATTAGGCTACTGCATAAAAGCGGTCACATTGTGTGCTCAATACCTGTATACAGTGTTGAAATAAACGTTTTGCAATGAATAAGAAGTGTTTTGAGTTAACAGCATATTTTTAACACTAGAAGGCCCAAAGTGCAGACTTTAGTCTGCAATGAAATCCCCCCCAAATTTGTGAACAAGTCTAACGTACCATTACCTGCCTCCCATTGTTGTGTAAAGAAGCCTAATTATTGTGTTACCTGAGAAATAGCCTCTTTGTTTCTAACCCTAACCAGACTTCACAATGTCACAACCAAGAAGGATCAGTTCTAACCCTAACCCCAAATCCTGGATCTAACCCCAACCTGAGCTCACCCCTAGCCTTAGCCCTTAGCCCAAAACCTAGCCTCAAATAATAATGGAATAATAACCCAAATATAAGATGAGGGTACTGACCAGGCACTTGTGGAGCATTGAGGATGGGGCTTGGGAAGGACAGTGCACAACACGGCCTTGGCCTAGGCCAGGACATGGATCTTTCCGGAAACCCTAACCCAAGTATGTGATTGAGCAGGACAGTTCAGACACAGAGGCCACATCAGATGAGGAGGAAGACGCAATGCACATCAACCCCCCTTGTAATAAAAAAAAAGTTGCAGATGTGGGCATAACACCTGGATCCACAGAGAAGGCGAAAGATGGCACTGTGTGGTTCCACCACAAAGTTGGAGACTTTTCTGCTCATGAAACTCCACAGACAGCATTCAATGGATCTGGAGGGCCAACAGAGTTTGCAACACGCAAAATCACGAGTCGCCTTCAAAGCTTCCTGTATTTGTTGGATATCAGCATGTTGTTGGCCATCAGAGACTGCACAGTCCAGGAGGGCCGTAGAACAAATCCCAGCTGGCAGATGAGTGTCTTCGAGCTGATGGCGTTCCTCGCAATCCTTTTTCGAAGGGCTGTCAAGGGCTACATTGGTGCCATGCGACTCGTGGGCCAATAGATTTGGCAACCCAGATATCAAAGCCATAATGCCCCGTAACCGCTGTCTTGAAATAAAGCGGTACCTTCGTTTCGACAACAAGGACACCTGCAAGGAGCGCATACAAATGGACAAATTTGCAGCAATTTCAGACATCTGGCAGGAGTTTGTTCAGAATTGTCGTCCTACAGTCCAGGGCAACATGTTACCATGCATGAGCAGTTATTTCCTTCAAAGGTTCGTTGTCCCTTTCTGCAGTACATCGCATCCAACCCTGACAAGTTTGGAATCAAGTTTTGGATTGCAGCAGATCTGGACACAAAATACATTTATAATGCCATCCCTTACTTGGGAAAAGATCCCATTCGTCCAACAGGAGAGAGGCTATCAGAGAATGTTGTTTTGAAATTGATGGAACCATTTACCGTATGGACCAGGGAAGGACTGTAACTATGGACAATTTCTTCACCTCTCTGTCTTTGGCTAACAGGCTTCTTCAACGAAAAACAACTTTGCTTGGCACCATCAACAAAAATCGTCAGGAGCTACCAGCAACTGCAAAGGAAACCTCGGGGCGCCAGTTGTACTCCACACAGGTGTTCACATCTGGAAGTGCCTTGCTGATGGTGTTTGCAACAAAAAAAAAGAAATCTGTTTGTCTTCTGAGCACCATGCATCAGAAAGTGGAAATTGTGGACACCCCAAAACAAAAACCAAACACTGTTGTTGATTACAACCATTTCAAATGCAGCGTTGATATCATGGACCAGAAATTACGCAACTACTCGGTGCGTGCAGGAACACGGAGGTGGCCCATGGCTGTGTTTTACAACCTGCTTGACATGGCTGTCACAAATGCACATGTCTTGTACACAGCATGTACAGGATCCAAAGAAAGTCGCCAATTGTTCATGCTGGAGCTTGCAGAGGAACTTCAAAACAGGATTTTGCAGGAAAAGGCACAAGGGGAAGAACACAAACAGCAGCGTGAGATGAAAGTTTCTCAGAAGAAAAAGACACAGTGCCAGGTGCGCATACTCTGCAATAATAACAGAAGCACTGAACTTTGTGTACGCTGCCATAAATACACCTGTGGCAAATGTACCGTAGAAAAGACTCACCACGGGAATGTGGAAACTGCTAGATGGGACAACTGTATGCTACATTTCTGTGCTTTGTATAGCCTCCATGTGTAGTGAGCCTGCTTTTCTTAGTGTGAAATAAATGTTTATTTTCTTCCTGAAGTTATACCGTCTGTAGTTTTTCCAAGCTGAAATTGTGTTTTTTGGGGCACTAATTCCAGTCCTCTGTCCTCTGACATTGTGAGCTTGGCAGAGTAAATTGTCATTGAAATTGGGGTGTAACCTAAAACCAAATTACCATTCATGAATAGCAACCTCAGTGGGGGGTGGAGTGGCTGTTCACAATACAATGGAGACAGTTAGCACCTTGAGAGGAATACAAAATTTTTGCAGAGAGGAGGGGGCATGCAGCAGAAGTGAAAATCTCTGGGCCTTTTTAATGAACCGTGTTTATCACATACGGTAACACATTATCAACAAAGAAAAAAAAAACAATGCCAAGGATCAGGAAAAGAACCACAGCGATGTGATTAGTTGGACTGACAGAGCCCCGGCACGTACCGTAATTAAGCATTATAAAGTTAAAAAATATTATTTTTATTGGAAAAAACAAGAATGTAATGATTTCTAAATTGATTTTACCTAACTAAATTTTCTGCTTTAATCCACATTTGCTGGTGTTTAGCGGGGTTTTTTTTTTTTGCTTCTCAAAATCATATCACAGATCACTCACTGCTGGAGTGTGCGAGCTTCCCTGCCCTCTATTTGTTGAAAATCTTCTGTAGATGTCGGGGTTTTATATTGATTTATTATTATTATAATTGTTAATAATTACACCTGATAAATCTGGTTATTAGGAACAAAGGAGGGCATAGTGGGAAATGATACGGTAACTGTCTCTTGTCGGTTCAAATACGATACTGTTTTGTGATTACACTGTACGGGTATGTGTGCACATTTTAATAGAAATAGACAAATGGCATGAACCTCTCTGTCTCTTATTACACTAAAGAAAGGGCCTGGCCGAGTCATTGCATATTACTGAAAAAAAAAGAGAACGAATGATACACGGATTGTGTATCATTGATTCTTTCCATTTTTAATTGGCAATCGAAAAATGACTTTTCATTTCAATTTTAGGCTCATATAAAAATAAATATGAAAAACCAGTCTTTTTTTTTTCATTTTTTTGTGTTAAAATAAAAACAAATAACCAGTCACCCTTTAATTTTTTTATTTTTGATTGCCATTTGAAAATAGAAAGAACGAATGATACACTGATTCAAACAATTAAGCTATACAGTTCTTTCATCACAAGCATGTTGTTTAGTGTGCCCTATAAGGCCTACTTCATGAAACAGTAATCAGTGGCTACATTCAACTTGTAATAGATTTCAGTAGTTAGTAAAGTCTTATAAGCGAAAAAAAGTCCGTTTTCAGTCATCCCAACATTGCCACTATTTAATATTGTCTAGCCTATTTGAAAGCAGGACCTACATGTAACACTAAAAAGTGCACAGTGCTTCATTACAAGAGTCACTTTTTAAAAAATATTTATTTTTGAGCGAGTTTGCCTTTAACAGTAGCTAGTATAGAGGTTGGCAGAAAACACGGAGCGAGGGTGAAAAACCCAAGGCAAGAATCGAACCATGTTTCAGGAGTTACTGGTACAAGACATGTGCAGTAACCACCAGACTACCAAGACCCACAGTTTTGCCTGCTCCTGCACTGAAAAAAGTAACCTACCGTATAGAATTTACCCAATAAATCTGAGGTAACAATTTGCATTGACTTGTTTGGGGTAGATTTAATTCCATATATTGAGTATAAAATAACTGAAATAAAAAGATATGAAATACTTAAATTGGGTAAAATTTACCTCCTGTATCTATTCAACAGCTACTTTTTCATTGAAATTGGGTAAAATTATCTCTTGTTTGCTAGTAGGTAATACCTGATAATTACTAATCAAAGGTAATTAATATCACTTACAGTAGTAACCATTACTTATTCGGAGAAGGTAAGATGTACCCCCCCCCAAAAAAAAGACTTTCAGATGGTTCATCATCTCAATGTTTTTAATCCATAAAATCATCAAAAAAAAACCCAGAATAAAGTGCAGTACAACAGCTTCACACAACATTTAAAGTAATTAACCTGTTTTATAACTCACAGCTTCAAATGTTGTTTCTGGACTGACCAAATCTGCAGTCCAGGTGTATCTACCGTAACCGCCTTGTTTATATGCAGCAATGATGCACCAAATGATCAAAAAACACAAAATAAAGTGCAGTACAACAGCTTCACACATTTCAAGTAATGAACCTGTTTTACGGTATACCGTAGCTCACTAAACTACCGTAACAGCCGGAGAGAGGAAGATGGCAGTCTGAGAGTTCCCTGGCTGACTGCAATAATTCCTAAATATTCCTTGGCTGACTGCAATAATCGAGTAAATTTTATCTGGTTTGCTTAGATTATATTTACCACTCAACAAAATCACTTCTTACAGTGCACTGAAAAAAGTAACCTATAGAATTTACCCAATAAATCTGAGGTAACAATTTGCATTGACTTGTTTGGGGTAGATTTCATTCCATATATTGAGTATAAAATAACTGAAATAAAAAGCTTTGAAATACTTAAATAAATTGGGTAAAATTTACCTCACATTTATGTATCTATTCAACAGCTACTTTCTCACTGAAATTGGGTAAAATTATCTCTTGTTTGCTAGTAGGTAATACCTGATACCGTAATTACCAATCAAAGGTAATTAATATCACTTAGTAGTCATTACTTATTCGGAGAAGGTAAGATGTACCCCCAAAAAAAAGACTTTCAGATGGTTCATCATCTCAATGTTTTTAATCCATAAGATCATTAAAAAAACCAGAAAGTGCAGTACAACAGCTTCACACATTTCAAGTAATGTTTTTTTATGAGAGAAGCGCCATCTAATGGCGACACCGTGGAATCGAATGAATGGGCGTGTTTAGAATTAAAATAGGAGAGGGAGGGGGGTCTGAGCCCTGGCTGGCAGCCCGCTGGCTTTCAGCTGGGAACTGCACGGCAGTCGCATGGCAGTCGCATGGCAGTCGCATGGTGTGCGGCTGGAACGGGAATTTACATGCGGCTGTTATGGTATAACTGCGTACAATCGTTACCTGAGTCTACCCTAGTGTTTCTAATATCACTTATGATTAACACAAAGTCCAAACGTTTTTGCCTGGCCGACATACTGGGCTTTACACAGGGTACAAGTGATAACGTAGATACAGTTGGCCCCACTACTGACAAGGGCAAAAGTAACCGAAGTAGTTGTACTAGTGATTTGAAGTTTGTGAAGGAAGAATACTCTAAATCTGACAATGTGATTTTCCACATGGCCCACAAGAACCTTGTGTAACTGAATTAGTGTCTGGATTGGGCAGCTTCACCTGTACCAGCAAATTACGTAAATTAAGGGGACGTCGGAAGCAGACCAAAGGCTTCTCAGGTACACACTCTTTCTTTCTGCTGGACCAGTGGAGAATAGGAAGGCAGCATGACAAAATACCATTAACGTCTGGAAGGCTGGGGTGATGGTTGAAAATGCGCAGTACACGATTATCACTTTTTTTTTTTTTCCACTTTAGGAGAGTCATCTGCGGATGTTATTATAGCACACTTAATCTGAGTTTTAACTTTGCGTTTGCTGTAACCATGTCTACAAAAAGACTGCTCAAGTTTGCAGAGACAATCTAACGCGGTATCGACATTCGAGCATATGCATAAAATGCAAAGAGCTTGGCTGTACGGTAGACTACGCTTGACATGACCAGGGTGACCAGATGACACCAGCAGAAATTGTCGGGTGTCAGTAGGTTTGATGAACAGATCAGTATGGAAAGTACTTTCACTGTCAAGTTTAACATAAATATCCAGAAAATTGACTCTAACAGGAGAATAATCCTCAGTAAACCTGATAGACGGGTGGCTCTGGTTTACAGAATCAAGGAAGGCGAAAAGGGCCTTCTCACCATGAGTCCAAACACAAAATATGTCGTCAATAAAACGCCAACAAATGAACGTGGAAACAGGGTTCTGGAGAATAAGTGTCTCAACTGCATGCATAAAGAATAGCATAGGAGGGCGCCATCCTCGTACCAATGGCAGTACCTGAAATCTGTCAAAATAATTGGTTGTTAAACTCAAAATTATTAGTAAGAACAAAATGAGCAAGTTCTACAATGTCAGCGCGTCTAGTACCAGAAAAACGTGCATATTTAAAAAGTCAGTTTGTAGGCCATCCTCATGTGGGATGCTGAGGTACAGAGCTACAACATCTAAAGTGACGAGAAGTGAGCCAGGTGGTGCAGAATCTAAATCTCTCAGCTTATTGAAAAAATCAAGAGTCTTTCAGGTAGGAAGTAACACAAGGCATAAGGGGTTTCAAAAACCAGTCCACAAGCTGGGAAGCTTTCTCTGTAAGCGAGCCACAGCCAGAAATCACTGGGCAACCTGGAACTCTGGCTTTGTGGACTTTTGGCAGGAGATAGCAGTGAGCTGGACATGGATCTTCCGGGAGAGCTCATATGCATGTGTCTTCCGTAATGGTGTCATTTTCATGAAGCCTGCAGAGTGGGAATGTAAGTTGTATTACGAGTTCTTGCATCAGGTCAGAGTCTAGTGGGAGGTATGTAGAAGTGTCCGACAGTTGACGGAGTCCTTCAGCAATATAGCGAGCTGTATCCATAACTACTACGCCCGAACCTTTATCTGCATCCTTGATAATGATCTCCAAGTTAGATTTCAGTTCACGTAGGGCTATCGATTCCGACCTAGACAGATTATGATGGAACTTTGTGATTGACCTCATCTGTTCCAGAACCTCATTTTTAACAATGCTGGCGAAGGACTCCAAATATTTGTCTCGGTTAACTGGCAGCATGAATGTAGCTTTCGGTTTAAAAACTGTATCCTCTTGGGTTAGATCAGCCAGAGGTGTAGAAAGCAGGGTACGATGGAAGAATTCTTGTAACCGGAGACGACAAAAAAAAGGTGAGGAGATCTGACTTAACCTTAAGTTCATTTATCTGCTTTGGGACCGGACAGAATGACAGTCCTTTAGCAAGAAGAGCAAGTTCCTTGTCGGAAAGGGGAGTGAGTCAAGGACAGATTAATGACCGAGGTGTACTGGTCTGTGCATAGCTGAACATTGTCCATTGTCGGTGCAAGAAAGCCAGGTTGTTGCAGGTTCTCTGTCTCTCTAGCCTCCGTGGTAGGTGATAACGTATGCGGTAGCGTCAAATGATGTACAGACAGGGATGGTGACAAAGGTGTCATAGGGTCAGAGTCCGATACAGTGTCCATACAGTCACGTGCAACAGACTCCACGCCTTCGGCCATGAAATTCATGGAGCGCGGTCTAAATGTCACAAAGCAGGTATCCAGCTGGAAGGTACTGTGCGGGCTAGTGGATGAGGACTAATGGGACAGCGTGGCTCCAAGTTCCTTCTTAGAGGAGACGTCTGTCCAGTCCACAACAGAAGGTAACAGTTCAACAACAGAATTGTCAAAGTTCCAGTAGTCCACAGGAGATTGCTTTGGTGGTGACAGTGATCGTTGCACCTTAAACTCGCGGGGTTTCTTCTTTTCCGTTCTAATGAGCGAGGTGGTGAATTTGGCGAGAACGGCGGTTCACGTCCAATTGAATCCTAAGATACTCGTAGAGCCCCACGGCATCAATAATTGCATTAGTGATATGCTCAATGCGTTCACATGCTTTACGTTGGGCAAAAGAAGCATTAACGATAAACAAGTCCTGTAGAGTGCTAGATGAATCTGAGAGAACACGATTCCAATCGTATATGAAGTTAGGCGACTGAAGGTCTGGAGCAACGTTAGGAGTGCAGCGTAAAGAATCCATGAGCAAAAAAAATTCAAAAATTAGGGATTGAAAATTTGCTATCGGAAACCGGCTTTTTGTTAGTTTATATTTAGTGCTGTTCCTGATGCCATTTCGTTGTGTTTATATATACAGTTAGGTCCATATATATTTGGACACTGACACAAATTGTTTTTTTACCTGTTTACTGAAACATATTCAAGTTAGTTATATAATGGACATGGACATAAAGTCCAGACTTTCAGCTTTCATTTGAGGGTATCCACGTTAAAATTGGATGAAGGGTTTAGGAGTTTCAGCTCCTTAACATGTGCCACCCTGTTTTTAAAGGGACCAAAAGTAATTGGACAGTTGACTCAAAGGCTATTTCATGGGCAGGTGCGGGCAATTCCTTTATTATGTCATTCTCAATTAAGCAGATAAAAGGCCTGGAGTTTATTTGAGGTGTGGTGCTTGCGTTTGGAAGATTTTGCTGTGAAGAAAACATGCGGTCAAAGGAGCTCTCCATGCAGGTGAAACAAGCCATCCTTAAGCTGCGAAAACAGAAAAAACCCATCCGAGAAATTGCTACAATATTAGGAGTGGCAAAATCTACAGTTTGGTACATCCTGAGAAAGAAAGAAAGCACTGGTGAACTCATCAATGCAAAAAGACCTGGACACCCACAGAAGACAACAGTGGTGGATGATCGCAGAATAATTTCCATGGTGAAGAGAAACCCCTTCACAACAGCCAACCAAGTGAACAACACTCTCCAGGAGGTAGGCGTATCAATATCCAAATCTACCATCAAGAGAAGACTGCATGAAAGTAAATACAGAGGGTTCACTGCACGGTGCAAGCCACTCATAAGCCTCAAGAATAAAAAGGCTAGATTGGACTTTGCTAAAAAACATCTAAAAAAGCCAGCACAGTTCTGGAAGAACATTCTTTGGACAGATGAAACCAAGATCAACCTCTACCAGAATGATGGAAAGAAAAAAATATGGTGAAGGCATGGTACAGCTCATGATCCAAAGCATACCACATCATCTGTAAAACACGGCGGAGGCAGTGTGATGGCTTGGGCATGCATGGCTGCCAGTGGCACTGGGTCATTAGTGTTTATTGATGATGTGACACAGGACAGAAGCAGCCGGATGAATTCTGAGGTATTCAGAGACATACTGTATGCTCAAATCCAGCCAAATGCAGCCAAACTGATTGGTCAGCGTTTCATAATACAGATGGACAATGACCCAAAACATAAAGCCAAAGCAACCCAGGAGTTTATTAAAGCAAAGAAGTGGAATATTCTTGAATGGCCAAGTCAGTCACCTGATCTCAACCCAATTGAGCATGCATTTCACTTGTTAAAGACTAAACTTCAGACACAAAGGCCCACAAATAAACAGCAACTGAAAACCGCTGCAGTAAAGGCCTGGCAGAGCATTAAAAAGGAGGAAACACAGTGTCTGGTGATGTCCATGAGTTCAAGACTTCAGGCAATCATTGCCAACAAAGGGTTTTCAACCAAGTATTAGAAATGAACATTTTATTGAAAATTATTTAATTTGTCCAATTACTTTTGAGCCCCTGAAATGAAGGGATTGTGTTTAAAAAATGCTTTAGTTCCTCACATTTTTATGCAATCATTTTGTTCAACCCACTGAATTAAAGCTGAAAGTCTGAACTTCAACTGCATCTGAATTGTTTTGTTCACAATTCATTGTGGTAATGTACAGAACCAAAATTAGAAAAATGTTGTCTCTGTCCAAATATTTATGGACCTAACTGTGTGTGTGTATGTATGTATGTATGTATGTATGTATGTATATATATATATATATATATATATATATATATATATATATATATATATATATATATATATATATATATATATATAAATAAAAAATATGAATTGAAAATAGATGGTGAGAATCACCTCCTGTACGTGGGCATGAATGAAGAAATCATCCTCACAATGTCGCATGACAAAGTATGTACAATAAATCATGTCTCAAAACTGCATTTCCCTGGAACTAACTTTCAGCATTCTTGCTGGGTTACTACTAGTTCCATGAACGGAGATTGCATAATTGTAATTTTCTGTAAATTAATACCTGTTGTAAAAATGAGCTCACATTGTCCTGTGATACAAACATGGAACACAGGAAAAGAAACCTCTTAGTAACTTGATTTATAGCTGTCCAAATCTTCTATCTTGGAACAGAAATTTCCTTAGGGTGGTATTTCCTCTAAGCTATTTTCATTCCAAGCTATCTGTAGCTGAGTGTGTTAAATAATTTTATATACACCACACATCATATGTTCCATGATTATTGGCTCCCCTTGTAAAGATTAGTAAAAAAGGTTAGAAAATATCCATCTTTTAGTGAAGCAGCTTTATCTTGTGCTGAAAAGTCCAACCAACTTGTACGGTAATTGAAATAAATTTATTCAGAGAAAAAAAATCTCTCAAAATAATTTAACAAAAACACACATGCCACTATTATTGGCACCCCTGCATTTAATACTTTTTACAACCTCCCTTTGCCAGTAAAACAGCACTGAGTCTTCTCATATAACATTTTATAAGGCTAGAGAATACAGAGCAGGGCAATTGAGACCATTCCTGTTTACAAAATCTCTCCAGATCCTCCAGGGGCTGTTTCACAATCAGGGTATACTTTGTGACTCCCCAGTAGTCCAAAAATCAAACCTCAGATTTTTGTTTCTCTTCTGACCAACATTTACTTTTGAGATAGAAATTAACTGCGCTGAATTTCAAAGCTCCAGGTAACTGGGCTCCAGGTAACTGGGCATGTTACTTGTGGTGAGAAGACAGCATATAGGGTACTTCTAAAATTAACACACTATTTTGTAGTCCACAAGATTAAAGGAGATACACAGAACCCTTATTTTTAAATACACTTCTGAGTGGATAGTATCTCCATCCTTGACTCTTGTATGCTGCATAAATAGGAATAAAAATATATATATTTGAGAGTTAAACTCGACCTCAGAGTTGGTATTCGGGCTGCCCCGCTGAGCCAGCCAGCCCCGAGTGCATGACGTCACAGCAGGAACCGGTTTTAAGGCTGAGGCCTTTGACAGCTATAGACCAAAGTCATAAAAATTTATGGTGAAAGTAAGAAATACTGTTAATGACTTGCTCAACTAAGACTGATTTGACTTCATTGATTGTGGGTTGACTCTTATTAAATCAGGATGGGTGTTATAACTTATGCAACATACATGTGTATGCATGCATTTTCACTAATAAAATGTAAAAGCCTAATTAAATAACCAGATGAACTAAGAAAATCACATTCTAAAGCAAATTAAATAATCTTATACCGGTAACTTAAACACACATTTCAAGTTACATGTACAACCCCGATTCCAAAAAAGTTGGGACAAAGTACAAATTGTAAATAAAAACGGAATGCAATAGTTTACAAATCTCAAAAACTGATATTGTATTCAGGCGGCACGGTGGTGTAATGGTTAGCGCTGTCGCCTCACAGCAAGAAGGTCCTGGGTTCGAGCCCCGGGGCCGGCGAGGGCCTTTCTGTGTGGAGTTTGCATGTTCTCCCCGTGTCCGCGTGGGTTTCCTCCGGGTGCTCCGGTTTCCCCCACAGTCCAAAGACATGCAGGTTAGGTTAACTGGTGACTCTAAATTGACCGTAGGTGTGAGTGTGAATGGTTGTCTGTGTCTATGTGTCAGCCCTGTGATGACCTGGCGACTTGTCCAGGGTGTACCCTGCCTTTCGCCCGTAGTCAGCTGGGATAGGCTCCAGCTTGCCTGCGACCCTGTAGAAGGATAAAGCGGCTAGAGATAATGAGATGAGATGATATTGTATTCACAATAGAACATAGACAACATATCAAATGTCGAAAGTGAGACATTTTGAAATTTCATGCCAAATATTGGCTCATTTGAAATTTCATGACAGCAACACATCTCAAAAAAGTTGGGACAGGGGCAATAAGAGGCTGGAAAAGTTAAAGGTACAAAAAAGGAACAGCTGGAGGACCAAATTGCAACTCATTAGGTCAATTGGCAATAGGTCATTAACATGACTGGGTATAAAAAGGGTCTCTTGGAGTGGCAGCGGCTCTCAGAAGTAAAGATAGGAAGAGGATCACCAATCCCCCTAATTCTGCGCCGACAAATAGTGTAGCAATATCAGAAAGGAGTTTGACAGTGTACAATTGCAAAGAGTTTGAACATATCATCTACAGTGCATAATATCATCAAAAGATTCAGAGAATTTGGAAGAATCTCTATGCATAAGGGTCAAGGCCGGAAAACCATACTGGGTGCCCGTGATCATCTGGTCCTTAGATGGCACTGCATCACATACAGGCATGCTTCTGTATTGGAAATCACAAAATGGGCTCAAGAATATTTCCATAGAACATTATCTGTGAACACAATTCACAGTGCTATCCGTCGTTGCCAGCTAAAACTCCTATAGTTCAAAGAAGAAGCCATATCTAAACATGATCCAGAAGCGCAGACGTCTTCTCTGGGCCAAGGCTCATTTAAAATGGACTGTGGCAAAGTGGAAAATTGTTCTGTGGTCAGACGAATCAAAATTTGAAGTTCTTTATGGAAATCAGGGACGCCGTGCCATTCGGACTAAAGAGGAGAAGGACGACCCAAGTTATCAGTGCTCAGTTCAGAAGCCTGCATCTCTGATGGTACTGTATGGGGTTACATTAGTGTGTGTGGCATGGGCAGCTTACACATCTGGAAAGACACCATCAATGCTGAAAGGTATATCCAGGTTCTAGAGCAACATATGCTCCCATCCAGACGACGTCTCTTTCAGGGAAGACCTTGCATTTTCCAACATGACAATGCCAAACCACATACTGCATCAATTACAGCATCATGGCTGCATAGAAGAAGGGTCTGGGTACTGAACTGGCCAGCCTGCAGTCCAGATCTTTCACCCATAGAAAACATTTAGCGCATCATAAAACGGAGGCTACGACAAAAAAGACCCAAGACAGTTGAGCAACTAGAATCCTACATTAGACAAGAATGGGTTAACATTCCTATCCCTAAACTTGAGCAACTTGTCTACTCAGCTGTCAGTCCCCAGATGTTTACAGACTATTGTAAAGAGAAAAGGGGATGTCTCACAATGGTAAACATGGCCTTGTCCCAACTTTTTTGAGATGTATGAAATTTAAAATCACCTAATTTTTCTCTTTAAATGATACATTTTCTCAGTTTAAACATTTGATATGTCATCTATGTTCTATTCTGAATAAAATATGGAATTTTGAAACTTCCACATCATTGCATGACATTTTTATTTACAATTTGTACGTTGTCCCAACTTTTTTGGAATCGGGGTTGTATTTTATAATCTCAGCACTGGAAAAAAATTGAGCCCACTTCATTTTTTTTTTCTTAAATCAGGTCTATGTATGGCAGCCATTTCATTCCATTGTCTGTGCAGAAATTCCAACACAGGCACACCTCATTTTAGTTAAAGAGATCATGATTAGGTGAGCAGCTGAACCAAATCTTATTTAACAAGGAAACGTATAAAAGCCACCTCTGTGGTCATCACCATCCTCTTGCAATAGGTCCAGTTTGAATGGCAAAAACAGTGGTAGTAGTATATTAAATTTTAATAGGAATAAAAATATCATGCCAAAAAGAGTTAAAAAGAAAATTTTGAGTGAGAAAAAGAAGTGTTCAATTCTGGCTTTACTGGCAGAGGGATACAGTGAGTGTCAGGTTGCTTCCATCCTCAAAATTTTAAAGATGGCAGTTCATAAGAATAAGGTGAAGCAGCAGACATTGGGGACAAAGTTACAGACTGGCAGAGGGCAAAAATGACTCCACTGACCAGGATGATCGTCAACTCCTTCAAATGTCACTCAACAACCATAGGATGAGATGAGCTTTTCCCATCACTTGGTCATCTAATGGTTCGATGGAGACCTGGAGAGGCCTACAAGCCACAGTGTCTCACACCCTCTGTGAAATTTGGTGGAGGATCGGTGATGATCTGGGGGTGCTTCAGCAAGGCTGGAATGGGGCAGATTTTTTGTTTGTGAAGGACGTATGAATCAAGCCATATACAAGGTTATCCTAGAAGAAAACTTGCTTCCTTCTTTCTCTGACAATGTTCCCTAACTCCTGAGGATTGGGTTTTCCAGCAGGACAATGTTCCATGCCACACAGCCAGGTCAA
Source organism: Neoarius graeffei (assembly GCF_027579695.1). Taxonomy (NCBI): domain Eukaryota; kingdom Metazoa; phylum Chordata; class Actinopteri; order Siluriformes; family Ariidae; genus Neoarius; species Neoarius graeffei. Next base: position 37,260,403 of record NC_083580.1, read on the forward strand.
TCAAGGTGTGGCTGGAGGACCACAAGATGAAGATCTTGTGATGGCCAGTCCAATCTCCAGACCTGAACCCCATTTGAAAATCTCTGTAATGTGATCAAGAGGAAGATGGATGGTCACAAGCCAAGAAACAAAGCTTAGCTGACTTTTAATTTTTGCACCAGGAGTGGTATGAAATCACCCAAGAGCAATGTGAAAGACTGGTGGAGAGCATGCCAAGATGCATGAAAGCTCTGATTAAATGTCAGGGTTATTCATCAAATATTGCTTTCTGAACTCATTCTAAGTTCAACCATTTGTATTGTTTAAAATTGAATATGAACTTTTGATTTCTATGCATTAGGCCAAAAAAAAAAAAAAGTGTTTCCGGTTACCTGACCGACCCTAATCCGTACCGCCCGACCCTAAACTTTTTTTCGTTTTTTTCCCAGTCGCGACTTTTACATATAACCCAACCGCGTGAACCGGAAGTTTTTGTCACTCACTGGGAAAATCAGGGCTTTCCACAAGCACCGGCTGCCGGCCATACAGCCGACTATACAATTAAGTCCAGCCGGCTACTTTAATGACTTATTTTTGTAGCCCACAGGCTCTAAATATTATTAATTTTTGATTTTAATAAAATTTAAATGTTTATCTAATGGACTGACAATAATGTCAAACTGAACCGCACTCATTTAAGTTGTGATTTGCGCTGTTTGTACCGATAATAACCACAAATTCCCCTCCGACTTCGTTGATCAAGGGAGAGTAACTCATCCGCGGCCCTGACATGCGGTGTGTGCGCGCACACTCGGCGGAGGCAGTAGTGTGCCGGGGCCGTCGGAGGAGACAGAAGCAGAGATAACGCTTATTTTGTCTTTCACCTAGAGACATGATTCAAACTTTAAAACGGAGACAAAATTCTCCTATGTGGATCTGGCATTCAACTTTTTTGCTAGGTTCTATACTTTTTGATCAGTCACAGATCAAACACCATGAGCAATTCTGGAGAAATTCAGACTTTATAATGGGTGTCAATTGCGTTACACACCAGTGGAGCTCAGGAGTTTAGAGTGTAGGCAGCTTGAAAAAAAAAAAGCTCTAACTTTCTCATTTAAACTGTTTTCTCAGTCACAATTTTCACTCTACACACACAATTTTCTCAAAAGTTGTAGTCACACTTGTCTTGATTCACACAATGTGTCTCCCTGAGCGATAGGATTTAGTTTTTGAATGAGAAGCCTGAAAGTAAGGAGAGGACAGCCGCGCTCTCCCATAGACTAACATTATAAATGTGGCAGCGCTTTTACTGCAAAATCAGAAAAGTCACTTGTTTTTAACTCGCTCTAGTGTCCACATTTTTTACACTAGGGACAAAAAAAAATTACATTAATATGTTCATGGGAGCCTTGTAGCACTCAATGTGAAAGAATTTTGTGAATAGCTCCTTTCATTTCCGTGTAAATCAGCATTGTTCAAGGAGAGGGAACTCTGAGAAAAAGCACTTTTTGTTTGTTATATTGTGTCTTTTCCCTGCACCGTTACCAAGGCGACGAGCTCCACTCAGGGAGCAGAGAGGGGAGGGGCTGCTCTCTCTCTCTCTCTCATGGTGTATTGAGCTGTTATATTTACAGAAAAATTCATGTTAAAAGGTGTCTCATGCTGCATCAGATTCATCAGAAGGTGGTAACTCAGGTGACCTGCAAAGAAATTCATTATATTTTGTGAAATTATTCCTGTCTAAATATAGGTTATGGCAGTCATCTTGAAAAAAAAATTCAAAAAAAAAAATGCCTGCCTACCTACCCTAGTTTTGAAATCTCCGTAACCGGAAACACACACATACAGTGGTGCTTGAAAGTTTGTGAACCCTTTAGAATTGTCTATATTTCTGCATAAATATGACCTAAAACATCATCAGATTTTCACACAAGTTCTAAAAGTAGATAAAGAGAACCCAGTTAAACAAATGAGACAAAAATATTATACTTGGTCATTTATTTATTGAGGAAAATCATCCAATATTACATATCTGTGAGTGGCAAAAGTATGTGAACCTTTGCTTTCAGTATCTGGTGTGACCCCCTTGTGCAACAATAACTGCAACTAAACGTTTCCGGTAACTGTTGATCAGTCCTGCACACCGGCTTGGAGGAATTTTAGCCCATTCCTCCATACAGAACAGCTTCAACTCTGGGATGTTGGTGGGTTTCCTCACATGAACTGCTCGCTTCAGGTCCTTCCACAACATTTCCATTGGATTAAGGTCAGGACTTTGACTTGGCCATTCCAAAACATTAACTTTATTCTTCTTTAACCATTCTTTGGTAGAACGACTTGTGTGCTTAAGGTCGTTGTCTTGCTGCATGACCCACCTGCTCTTGAGATTCAGTTCATGGACAGATGTCCTGACATTTTCCTTTAGAATTCACTGGTATAATTCAGAATTTATTGTTCCATCAATGTTGGCAAGCCGTCCTGGCCCAGATGCAGCAAAAGAGGCCTAAACCATGATACTACCACCACCATGTTTCACAGATGGGATAAGGTTCTTATGCTGGAATGCAGTATTTTCCTTTCTCCAAACATAATGCTTCACATTTAATCCAAAAACTTCTATTTTGGTCTCACCCATCCCAAAACATTTTTCCAATAGCCTTCTGGCTTGTCTGCGTGATCTTTAGCAAACTGCAGACGAGAAGCAATGCTCTTTTTGGAGAGCAGTGGCTTTCTCCTTGCAACCCTGCAATGCACACCATTGTTGTTCAGTGTTCTCCTGATGGTGGGCTCATGAACATTAACATTAGCCAATGTGAGAGAGGCCTTCAGTTGCTTAGAAGTTACCCTGGGGTCCTTTGTGACTTCGCCGACTATTACATGCCTTGCTCTTGGAGTGATCTTTGTTGGTTGACCACTCCTGGGGAGGGTAACAATGGTCTTGAATTTCCTCCATTTGTACACAATCTTTCTGACTGTGGATTGGTGGAGTCCAAACTCTTTAGAAGTGGTCTTGTAACCTTTTCCAGCCTGAAAAGCATCAACAACGCTTTTTCTGAGGTCCTCAGAAATCTCCTTTCTTCGTGCCATGATACACTTCCACAAACATGTGTTGTGAAGATCAGACTTTGATAGATCCCTGTTCTTTAAATAAAACAGGGTGCCCACTCACACCAGATTGTCATCCCATTGATTGAAAACACCTGACACTAATTTCACCTTCAAATTAACTGCTAATCCGAGAGGTTCACATACTTTTGCCACTCACAGATATGTAATATTGGATGATTTTCCTCAATAAATAAATCACCAAGTATAATATTTTTGTCTCATTTGTTTAACTGGGTTCTCTTTATCTACTTTTAGGACTTGTGTGAAAATCTGATGATGTTTTAGGTCATATTTATGCAGAAATATAGAAAATTCTAAAGGGTTCACAAACTTTCAAGCACCACTGTGTGTGTGTGTGTGTGTGTGTGTGTGTGTGTGTGTGTGTGTGTATATATGTGTGTGTGTGTATATATATATATGTATATATATATATATATATATATATATATATATATATATATATATATATATATTGGCCTTATTCAAAGTTTGAAAACGCAATCTTTTTTTGTTATTTTGACCAGGTGACATTTTCTGGAATTAAATGCTCTAAGTGACAATATTTTTATGTGGAATTTGAGGGGAATATTGCCAGTAGTTTCTCGAATAAAACAAAAATGTTCGTGTTCCAAGATGGCGATGCACACAGACGCAGCAGCTCTTCACTGTCCGATCTGGTGCTTCTTTTGTATGCTTTTGTTTGTTTGTCTGCTTGTTAATGTGAAGTATAGTCGGGCGAATCCCATCTATAGTCGACTGGATATTTTGAACATCGGACATCGATGCAATCAAGCAGTTATAAATGGTTTTCTGCAGACACACAACATACCAGAGGGGAGAGCCAGAACACGGGATTCTCCTTGGATTATTATTGGCTCCGGCAAGCGTCGAAGGTGGCACAGACACAGGAAACAAAAGTGCGGATGCCGATCGGGCCTACTTGCTAGGCTAAAGAAAACCACACAAATCACCTCTTCCCAGTGTTTTCATCACCAACAAAATGGATGAGTTACATCTCCAGAGTTCCACAAACGACCTCATTAAAGACTGTTGCATTCTACTAATAACAGAGACATGGCTAAACCCGCACATTCCCGACGCCGCTATGGAGCTAGCAGGCCCCACAATGTTTCGCTGGGACAGAAACACAGAGGTAAAAACAAAGGTGGCGGGCTCTACATTTATGTACACAACAACTGGTGCTCCAACACCATCATAGGAAGGCATTGTTCTCTTGATCTGGAGTTCCTGATGATTAAGTGCAGGCCTTTCTACCTTCCAAGAGGGTTTACCGCTGTAATCATTACAGTTGTTTACATTCCACTGGATGCTAATGCTAGCATAGCACAAGGCTACCTGCTAAATTCCATCAACTCCCAACTATATACCAACCCCAAGGCTGTACACATCATAGCCGGGGACTTCAACCATGCAGCTTTAAAAGCAATTCTCCCGAAATTCCATCAACACATCAGGTGTGCAACAAAGGGGAAAACCACTTTGGACAAAGCCTACTCAAACATCAAAAGTGGATATAAGACCACACCACTACCTCCATACCCCCCCCCCCCCCCCCCCCCCCCGGAAGAAAGCTCCCCCCACCATCAAAACTGTCAAAACATGGCCTGAAGGAGCAATCTCACAGCTCCAGGACTACTATGAAAGAACGAACTGGGACATTTTGAGGATCATGACCTAGAAGAGTACACATCAGCAGTGCTCTGTTACATCAACAACTGTGTTGACAGGGTCACTGTTGACAAACGTATCTGGACACACTCTAACCAGAAACCCTGGATGATGAAGGAGGTTAGAACTCTCCTGAAGGCTCACAATGCTGCATTTAAATCTGGGGACAAAGCCCTAATACAGCACAGCCAGAGCCAACCTCAAGAGAGCCATCAAAGGTGCAAAAGTTGAGTATGGGAAAACAATTGAGGACCATCTTGCCAACAACGATCCATGGAAACTAGGGCCAAGTTTACATTAGACCGTATCTGTCTCATTTTCTTCGCGGATGCACTGTCCGTTTACATTAAAACGCCTGGAAACGCCGGGAAACGGGAATCCGCCAGGGTCCACGTATTCAATCCAGATCGTGTCTGGTCCGGTGCTGTGTAAACATTGAGAATACGCGGATACGCTGTGCTGAGCTCTAGCTGGCGTCGTCATTGGACAACGTCACTGTGACATCCACCTTCCTGATTCGCTGGCGTTGGTCATGTGACGCGACTGCTGAAAAATGGCGCGGACTTCCGCCTTGTATCACCTTTCATTAAAGAGTATAAAAGTATGAAAATACTGCAAATACTGATGCAAATACTGCCCATTGTGTAGTTATGATTGTCTTTAGGCTTGCCATCCTTCCACTTGCAAGTGGTAAGTGATGCGCATGCCCGATATGCACTGGGATCACACACACAGCGGCTCAGTCCTGAATCACTGCTCGTGCGCTTCACTCGTGTGCTCTGTGAGCTGCGCAGGGCCGGAGTGCGCACCCTCCAGAGGGCACTCGCTGTTCAGGGCGGAGTGATTTGGAGCGCAGGATGCCTGCAGAGCCGAGCGTATCCGTGTATTGGCGTTGCTGTGTGCACGCGAATCGTGTATTGGCGTTGCTGTGTGCACGCTAATTGTTTTAAAAACGTTAATCTGATGATCCACTGATACGGTCTAATGTAAACCCCACCTAGGGCAGGGGATCCAGCACATCACCAATTACAAAAACAGCAATTACAGGACTGTTGAGGTGAATACCGCATTAGCAGAGGAGCTTAACTGCTTCTTTGCCCATTTTGAAGTAAGAATAGCAGAGGCAGCAGACATTACAACCACTCCCACCTACAACAGTCACATGCCTCATGTACAGGAGCACGAAGTGAGGCGTGTGCTCAGAGCTGTCAACCCTAGGAAGGCTGCAGGACCTGATGGAGTGACAGAGTACTGAGAGAATGCGCAGACCAGCTCTCAGCAGTCTTCACAAACATCTTCAACCTGTCCCTGTCCAAGGCCACCATCCCGGCCTGCCTAAAATCAGCAACGATTATCCCAGTACCGAAGAAACCTGTCATCTGTGGCCTCAATGACTACCACCCAGTGGCACTCACCCTGATCATCATGAAGTGCTTTGAGAAGCTGGTCCAGCAGCACATTAAAACCAACCTCCCAGCCACCTTTGACCCACACCAGTTCGCCTACAGATCAAACAGGTCTACTGAGGACACGATAACCACTGCCCTACACACTGCACTTTGCCACATCAAACGGCAGGATAGCTATGTGAGAACACTCTTTGTACTCTACAGCTCTGCATTCAATACAGTCATCCCAGACAGACTGATTCCCAAACTGTCTGACCTAGGACTCTCTCAAACCATCTTGCCACTGGATCAAGGACTTCCTCACCAATCACTCCCAGATGGTAAGACTAGGCCCCCACACCTCATCCACCCTCATACTCAGCACTGAAGCCCCACAGGGCTGTGTGCTGAGCCCCCTCCTCTATGCCCTCTACACCCACGACTGCACTCTCACCCACCCTACTAACACCATTATCAAGTTTGCGGATGACACAACTGTGGTTGGACTTCTCAAGAGATGCCGAGACAGCCTACAGGGATGACGTCCAAAAACTGACAAGGTGGTGTGAAGAAAACAACCTAGCCCTGAACCCATCAAAAACAAAAGAACTCATAATAGACTTCCGAAAACACAAGAAGGACTACACTGCATTGCTAATCAATGGGGTCAGAGTGGAAAGAGTGCCCATTTTCAAGTTCCTGGGCACACACATTGCAAAGGACCTCACCTGGACCACGAACTCCACAGCGGCAGTGAAAAAGGCACAGCAGCGACTGTACTTCCTGAGGATCCTCAAGAACAACCACCTCCATGAGCAGCTGCTAGTGACCTCCTCCCGTTGCTCGATCGAGAGTGTGCTAACATACTACATTGCTATGTGGTACACCAGCAGCTCTGTGGCAGACAAGAAAGCCCTTCAAAGAGTCATCGACTCTGCACAGATCATCATTGGCTGCCCACTGCCCTCTCTAGAGCAACTCTACACTACCCGTTGCCTCAGCAGAGCCACCAACATCTTAAAAGACCCTTCCCACCCTAGACACCAGTTTCTTGAACCACTGCCCTCTGATAGATGGTTCAGGTCCATTGCATCACAGACAAATAGACTAAAGACCAGCTTTTACCCGAGTGCCATACATGAATTGAACAAAGCCGGTCACCTACACAAATGCCAGCAGTACAGACAAACAGGACTGAATGGTAACACAAACTGTCTACACCTCTACATGCCTACCTCTTACCTGAATAGTATGTTTTTACAACCACATGCACCTTATTCTCTCAATCACCTATATTTATTTATTTATTTATTTATTTATATTGCTCCTGCTGAACTGCACCCTGTCAACATGGGCAAATGTGCAATTATCTCGCCTAATTGTGCAATACAGTCACTTATTACTGTGCAGTAACCCGCTGTATCATGGGTCACAATCTAGATACACAGATCCAGCTTTTTTTTTTGGTCAAGCAGTTCTTAAAAATATATGTTTATCTTTTTTATTGACTTATCTGTCTTGTATAGATTTGTCTATCTTTTTACTTGAATGTTTATCTTGAACAGATCTGATCATTCCCCCCCCCCCAATACTAAGTGTTTGTATGAATACACTGATGGGATTGGCATGCTTCAATTTCACTGTACTGTACAGTGCAGTGACAATAAAGGAATCTTGAATGTTCTTCAAACACATACTGATAAATAGTAAAACCAGAGAAACTGATAATTTTGCAGTGGTCTCTTAACTTTTTCCAGAGCTGTACAATGATGTCGAGGTAGGTCATGGCATGTGGGTGGAGGATTTTGTTCATGAGTCCCGGAACATCTCCGGGGCCCCGTATAACCCGAATGGAAGGGTGACGAATTGGTGTAAGCTGAACAGGATGGAAAAGACCCCCCCCCCAGGATAGAGGAGTCAAGAGGATCTGCCAATATTCCTTTGTTACATCCAGTATTGAGTAGAAGTACCTAACCGATCAAGCAACTCTCGCAGAAGTGCACCCCTGCTGTACAGCTGGGCCTGACGTTCTTGCGCCTGCCACAAATTCTCCTGGTTTGGTGACTGAGTGTGTAGAGTTTTATGCACAGGTTGAGAACATATTGAATTTCACTTTTACTGTTAGAAGTTCCCTCCTCCCAATTTTCACGCATCACGTCTACCGGTACAACACTGCATCACTGGCCAAAAAAGCCCAACGGCGTCTGTACTTCCTCCACAAACTGAGTAGAGCAAGAGCCCCGGCCCCCATTATGCACACATTCTACAGAGGCACGATCGAGAACATCCTGACCAGCTGCATCACCGTGTGGTACGGCGCCTGCACCGTGTCCTGCTGCAAGACTCTGCAGCGCATCGTGAGAGCAGCTGAGAGGATCATTTAGTGTCTCTCTCTCTCCCTTCTCTTACGGAAATCTATAACTCCCGCCTCACCCGCAAAGCCATCAGGATTGCAGGTGACCCCACCCACCCATCTCACAGCCTCTTCAGTCTGCTGCCATTGGGGAGGAGACTGCAGAGTCTCCGGGCCAAAACCAGCAGGCTCAAGGACCGTTTCTTTCACCAGGCGGTCAGGAGGCTCAATTCCCTCCCTGTTCTGCCCCTTCTCCCCCCTCTGCCCCCTGCCACAGATTCTGCCCGCACACCCCCCTGCCCCCCTTCAGCATCTGACATCGTGTCACCCTCACAGTCCCCCCCCAAAAAAAAAACCCACACATACTCTCAACATTCATTCATACATACATACACTCAATATTCATTCACACACTGAACTCAAGGACTGCACATTTCACTTTACCTCGTTCATTTGCACTATTCCGTACTACCTCACCTTAACAGCTATTAGTTTATTGCTTATACTGGTTATTTCATGTTTATCTGCTATACCTCAAGTGCCCTTGACTGTTTTATTTGATGTACTTTTGCGCTCTCTCTCTGTGTGTGTGTGTGTGTGTGTGTGTGTGTGTGTGTATATATATATATATATATATATATATATATATATATATATATATATATATATATATATGAGTGTTTAGTCTGTCTATTTCTTATCTAGAGTGTTTTTATACTATTTATATTGTTTATTTCAATTATTCTATTTTTTTATTTATTGCATTGCCTGTTTGCACCATGGGTAAGAGAGGACTGAAATTTCATCTATGCTGTATGTCGAGCATGTATAGCATATTTGACAATAAAGTTGACTTCACTTGACTTATGCCCATATAGTAATTCCAATGGGGAAAACCCCGTGGAGGCTTGTGGAACCTCTCATACTGCAAATAACGGGGCTCGAGCCATTTACCTCAATTATGTGTCTCTTCACTCACAAACTTACAAATTTTTAGGGTTTGGATAAACCGCTCAGCCAAGCCATCCATCTACGGATGATAAATGCTTGTGCAGATGGATTTAATCCTCAGTAACTCAGAGTTCATGAAGGGTGTATGACATAAACCTAGTGCTCTGATCAGCCAGGATTTCTTTCGGAATCCTGACTCGGGAGATAATTTTCAATAGTGCCTCTGCAACACTGCTTCTGGGTATCGCATTACATTGTCCACCAGGACTAAAATAAAGTGATACTCTTATGCAGACTGATCTAATAGCCCGACGAGATCCATGTCAATTCTGTTGAAGGGGGTCTCAATTAGGGGAAGAGGGTGCAATGGCACCTTTGCCATGGGTGCTGGATTCGCCAGCTGGCATTCACGGCATGCTGCACACCACGTACAAATATCCTTGTGAATCCCTGGCCAATAGAAATGGGCTATGAGATGGGCTAGTTGTTTGTAGTATGGGCGCTGTGTGAGACGGCTGCCTCTCCAGTAGCTCTGTAGTTTTTAACTCTTTAAACCTCTTTTTTTTTTTTTTTTTTACTTTTCTGCTCTTCTTATGAAGACATAGTGTGTTTTACTTATATAACATGGATATTTTTAACTTTAACACGCAACCAGGAGCCAGTTTTCTCACTTATTCGAGAGAGGAGCTGCTGGCCCTGAAAACAATGGGACGAGCTTGGATACGACACCCCATCCCAGCGGAGCTGAGGAGGAAACCCAGGGGCTGCAAAGCTGGAGCTAAGCTAAAGGCTAGGCTAGTGGACAACTGGCGGCACTGCAAACCATCTATTCCCTCCGTTATCATGGGGAATGTGAACTCGCTGCCGAATAAAGTCGACGAGCTTTCCACTCTGAACAACCAGCGGATTTACTGGGAGAGCAGCTTATTTATCTTTACGGAGACATGGCTAAAACACCTCGTATCAGATGCTAACGTGGACCTGCAGGGATTCACTGCTGTGAGAGCCGACAGAGACACTAACACATGCGGGAAAAACAAAGGTGGGGGACTCATCATTTATGTTAACAACCGCTGGTGTAACCCGGGACATATCTCCGTAAAGACAGTTTTATGTTGCCCGGACTTGGAGCTGCTAGCTGTTAGCCTGCGGCCATATTATCTGCTGAGGGAGTTCAGTCACATGATCACCATCTGTGTTTACATCCCTCCAAGGGCAGTCGCTGCATGTGAGAGGATTCACTCTGTCACAGCAAGGCTGCAGACACAGCACCCTGAGGCATTTATCATTTCTGGGGACTTTAATCATGCTACTTTGGACTCTACTTTGGCTGCTTTTTACCAGGCTGTGGATTGTCCAACAAGGAACAACAGGACAATTGACTTGCTTTAAGCTAATGTGAGGGATGCATACAGAGCCACACCCCTCCCTCCACTAGGGAAGTCTGACCACAACCTGGTTCATCTACAGCTGAAGTGCACCCCCCCTGGTTCAAAGGCAGCCTGCAACAACTAGCTCCATCAGGAGGTGGTCCCCTGAAATGGAAGATGCCCTCAGGGACTGCTATGACATCACAGACTGGGATGTGCTGCTTAGCCCACACTAATTCCGCTTTTCCACTACCAGCGCGGCTGAGTTGGGCTGAGCCATGCCGTGCTGAGTCGAGCTGAGTGGGGCTGTTGGAGTTGCATTTCGACTACAACCGCACTGAACCGTGCTGGCTGGAAGTGGGTGGACACATTGGGTGGAGTTAGTGGAAGTGGGTGGACGTCACGTGATGTCGTTAGGCGGCGCAAACAGTGACATCAGTGACCTTTTAAGCGGTAGTCTCACGACCCGGATAGTAAACAATAAACATGGAGGACATGGAGTCGTTAGTGTTGCTGGTCTTGGTGCTGTAGCTTGTCACCGACAACGCCAACAGATACTGGCAAGAGCGTATAGATGAGGCGAGGCGCATAAAGCTTCAGAAATTCTCATAATTCGTAATTCTTCTTCTTCCGGGTTTACGGTGTTTACAGATCCCAGCATGCTCGCGGGGCGTGTGTGGGCGTGTGAGGACACTCCTCCTCACCAATCAGTGCACAGGGGAGTGTCTCCTCATGCCCCTAGCCCCACTTGGCTCGGTTTGGCTCGCTTCAGCCCTACTCCAAAACCGTGCGAGTTTTGGGTGCTGAGCAGGGCTGAAGCGAGCTGAGTCGTGCCGCTCTGAGGTAGTCGAAACACGAGCCGTGTCGGGCTGAAGTGAGCTGAAAAAGGGTAGTGGAAAAGGGCCATAAGAGGACATAGAGGGGCTGACAACTGTCTGACGGATTACCTTAACTTCTGTGCAGACGTGGTCTCCCCGCTAAGACTGTACAGTGTTACCCTAATAACAAGCCATGGGTAACACAGGAAGTCAAAGCTGTCCTCAACAGGAAGAAGGCTGCCTTCAGGAGCAGGGATAGGGAAGTGATGAAAGCAGCACAGCAGGAGGTAAAACACTGCATGAGGGAAGCTAAGGACAGCTACAGGAGAAAGGTGGAGCAGAAGCTGAAGGAGAACAGCATAAAGGAGGTCTGGGAAGGTGTGAAAACCATCACAGGCCACAATACAAAGACCAGAGTCATTGAGGGGACAGTGGAGAGGGCAAATGAGTTGAATGACTTCTTCAATTGGTTCAACCAGCCCACGTCCCCCCCACCCTCTCTGCAGCCATCTCTCCTTCCCTCATCACACCATCCCCCACCTCAACACAGACTCCTCCATGCATTACTGCAGACCAGGTCAGAGGTCAACTGAGGAAGCTTCACCCCAGGAAAGCAGCAGGCCCGGACAAAGTGTGTCCCCAACTACTGAAGACCTGCGCTGCTGAACTGAGTGAACCACTCCAACGTATCTTCAACCTCAGCCTGCAGCTGGGGAGAGTGCCCACCCTCTGGAAGACATCATGTATCGTTCCAGTTCCCAAAAAGAATCAGCCCAGCGAGCTGAACGACTTCCGACCGGTGGCACTCACTTCACATCTGATGAAGACGTTGGAGCGGCTCTTCCTCAGCCTCCTCAGACCCCAGGTACAACATGCCCAGGACTGTCTGCAGTTTGCGTACCGGGCAGGTGTTGGTGTGGAAGACGCCATCCTCTACCTGCAACACCGAGCCCACTTGCATTTGGATAAGGGAAATGGCACAGTGAGGATCCTCTTCTTGGACTTCTCGAGTGCCTTCAACACCATCCAGCCCCTTATGCTTCAGGACAAACTGAACAGGATGCGAGTGGACCCCTGCCTGGTCACCTGGATCTCCAGTTACCTCACTGACAGGCCGCAGTACATCAGGCTGAAGGACATCATGTCTGACACTGTGATTAGCAGCACTGGAGCACCCCAGGGCACGGTGCTGGCCCCTCTTCTCTTCACCCTGTACACCGTGGACTTCTGCTGCAACTCGGAGCTGTGTCACATTCAGAAGTTTGCCGATGACCCAGCCATCGTTGGGTGTATCAGTGACGACAGAGAGGAGGAGTATAGGAGCCTGGTGAGGGACTTTGCTGTGTGGTGCAACAGGAACCATCTGCAGCTCAACGCCTCGAAGACCAAGGAGCTGGTCATTGACTTTGGGAGGTCCAGACCAAGGTCACGACCAGTTCTGATCGAGGGAGTCGAGGGGGAGGCTGTGGATTCCTACAAGTACCTCGGGCTGTGGCTGGACAGCAAGCTGGACTGGACTTGCAACACCAAACACTTGTACAGGAAGGGACAGAGCAGGCTATACTTCCTGAGGAGGCTGCGGTCCTTTAACATCTGCAGGAAACTCCTGTGGATGTTCTATCAGTCTGTGGTTGCCAGTGTCCTGTTTTACACCGTGGTGTGCTGGGGGGGGCAGCACATCCAAGAAGGACACATCCAGGCTGGGCAGACTGGTCAGGCGGGCTGGCTCTGTGGTCGATGTGAAGCTGGACTCTTTTTGGTGACGGTGGCAGAGAAGAGGTCTATGGACAAACTATTGAACATAATGGATGATGCCAGTCACCCTCTGCACACCGTCATCAGCAACCAGAGGAGCCTGTTCAGTGACCGAATGCTCCTTCCCAAGTGCAGGACGAACAGACTCAAAAACTCCTTTGTCCCTCATGCCATCAGACTGTACAACTCCTCTCTGGGGGGGGAGGAGGGGTAACAGGAGGACAGAGGACGGGAAGGAGCAGTAGCCTAGCCTAACAATAAGCAATACTGGACAATGTGCAATATCTCTCCCCCCTTGCCCTCTTTTTTCCCCCTCCTTCCCCCCCTCCCCCTTCCTCTCTTACCCATATCTTATTCTTTTTATATTTGTATATGTAAATACTTTTTAATTTATCTAGAAGTTTTCCTCTATTTCTTTTCTCTGTTTTATCTGTAATGATGCTGCTGGAATCTTAATTTCCCTAAGGGAACCCTCCCAAAGGGATCAATAAAGTTTTATCTAATCTAATCTATCTTGCCCTAAGTGTCATGTCACAAGGTTATAATGAGCTGCATGGAATAGGAGCTCATTAGGACCAACAACTCATTAGGACTTCTACGGCTCTTTACTGTAGGACCAACAACTGGGTTTTTTTTTTTGCCGGTCTAAAGGCTCACTCACAACCTGCTGTACCGTACATGCTACTATGGGCGGTCTACGGTAAAAAATTTGGCAAAACCGTGCTTGAGACTTGCGTGACACTTGCGTGTGTTCAGCGCCGTAGAAGGTCACAAACTGGCTGTGGACACCTTTGGTCCTACACATGCAAATTCTGTGTCTTGTGAAAATTCAAGAATGCATACACTATGTATGGGACCCATACTCCTTTTGTATGCCTGAACCAAGTCAGCAGCATGGCTGGTAGGGCCTTTTTGCGATGACAGTAAGACACATGAGTGATGCATGGTCATTGTACGAGTGACGTTCCTCAGAAGTACTACACAAGTATTCCACACTTGCTATTTGTGCGGCCCCCAAGACAGAAGTACATCTCACTTTCTACCCCATGTGTGGCGTGCATCCAGTCACTAAAAGAGGTCATTGTTGAAGAATGGAAAAAGATTGATGTTGCAAAATGTCACCAACTTGTTCATTCCATGCCTAGAAGACTTGGTGCGGTCATTAAAAATCATGGAGGCCATACCAAGTACTAGATGTAGTAGTTTTTGTTGTGGGGTGTACTCATTTTTGCACCACCCTAATTTGAGTAAAACTTAAAAATGTGTAATCTAAGTTTATATTATTAACCTTATTTTCACATTATAAGTTAAACAGATGTTATATTAAATTTTGTCTTTTCAACATTTTGGAAATTGTGTCCATTGAGATATTGTTTAAAATGTTACTTTTCAAAGGGGGTGTACTCATTTACGCTGAGCACTGTATATTGGGGAGGAACCAAGGAACCGATCATGTAGCGTGTAGCATTGTAGAATGAAAGAAGACCACCTCATTTGCTGTTTTTATTTAAGTACATGTTAATTTACCATGCAATTGTCAAATAATAAAACATGAGTATAAGGGAATAACGCATTTTATTACATTGTAAAAAAAAAATCCCAACTAAATAGCCCAACAGTTTGAGCACTGAAACACACTTTGACTCTGACTCTGAGCTACTGTCCTGCTCCTACTCCTGCTGAGTGGTGGGAGGGGGTGTCGGGATGTCCTTGTCCTCATCACTGAGCATGGCATGATGGCCTGACAGTGATGATGGGATTGCAATGTCTTTACTTCTGGGTGTCGTTAGCTGAAACATACCTGAAAATCAGCATATATAATATTAATTACATAAGCATATAGATACTGAAATGAATGTTTAAAACATGTGTATTATAGTCCAAGAGGTTTAATTAGTATTTACCTGTGAAAATACCTCTAGTGGGGTACTGTGCCTTCTGCTGGCTTGAAGGCATACTTTCTCCCTGTCTGTGCAGGGCTTGCCGGTGCTACGACCATCATCAAATTCTTCCTCCTCCTCCCCCTCTGCTGTTTCAGGCTGGGTTACTTCACTTTTGCTTGCTTCTTCTTGGGTCCCATTTTTTAAACTTTAAACT
Source organism: Neoarius graeffei (assembly GCF_027579695.1). Classification (NCBI taxonomy): domain Eukaryota; kingdom Metazoa; phylum Chordata; class Actinopteri; order Siluriformes; family Ariidae; genus Neoarius; species Neoarius graeffei. The sequence goes on from NC_083580.1 coordinate 37,275,911, forward strand.
GAAAATTTTCAAATTTTTCCCACAAAATATCCAGTGTTCTTCAGTTGTAAGGCAGATGCAGAATGCTGCAGACACGCTTTTATACCTACTCCTGGCTTGCGTCACATGCAAGTTATGAGTGATTATGTGCTAATCATGTGCGTCACACATGCTTCACAAGTGCGGCCTGCACTCTTGGCACAGGAAACTGGTAAAATGCAAGTCACACGCACTCCACACTCACTGAACATGCACTGATCACGTGTGTCAGAGATATGCTTTCCACGGGCTAACGCCACAATTTTTCCCACACTTCGAGGAAGTCAGGCATGCAACCTGTACTTGACAAGTACTTTGCCCATACTCCTGCCCCAAACTTTCCCCTGGGTTTACTGCGACCCTGCAGCATGGCTGTGAGCTACCAAACCCTGCGACCCATGCGTGTCCAAAACACCTATGACGGGTTGTGAGTGTGGCTTTAGTGTCCTGCATCACTTGATATCTATCCTTAACTACTGTAAAGTACGGGCAGGAGAGTGTCACATTTGGCTGGAGAATTTGACCATCGATTACTCACTTGGTCAAAAGCATGATGCAGAGTCTCATCTTGCACTTGCTCTAAAGGGAAATTCTTGAGGGAATTCCTCAAAGAGAGGAGGGGGTGCTCCCCCCTGTGTTGCTATGATGTGGGGCTGACATAGATGTCTTCCCCAGGTAATGCTACAGTATACTGGGATATTCCCCCCCCCCCCCCCCCCCCCCCCGTGATGTGCTACTACAGGACCCACCCACTACTACACGATCCATTAAACTCTTAAACCTCAGCCAATCTGTTCCCAGAATTAGTGGGTGGGTGAGGTGCGGGCTAACCACTGCCTCCACGCTATAATTTGTTCCTTGAATATTTGCGAACATCACTGTGCACACAAGAACCTTCACCAAATGTGCTGTCCCCAGTACCTCACCTTCAATCAACCTTTGGTGGGTGGAGAATTGATTACAGCCTGAATCCGCCAATGCATTATTGGTATTCCCTTGGATACGCTCTGGTATTTGACACACTCTGGCCCAATCAAGGGCAGTTGCTGACACATTAGAGATCCAGACCACTGCCTGCACCTCCATCAAGTGGCACTGATCCTGGAAGTGCCCAGGCTCCCCACAGCACCAGCACACCGGCCCAGACTTCACCTCCGCACCTGCGGCTCAGGGATCACTCACCTGGGGGGAGAAGACAGAAACATAAAGGGATGGAGGAAAGGGATGTGATATATATATCTCACATCACAGTGGTGCTTTGTGAACCCTTTAGAATTTTCTATTAGAGGTCTGCGCGGGTCGGATTTTTCAGTCCCGCTCCCGCCCGCGCCCGCATTGTGCAGTCCCACTCCCGCCCGCGCCTGCAAAGAATTATGATTTTCAGTCCCGCTCCCGCCCGCGCCTGCCATATTTTGTCCCGCTCCTGCCCGCAAATCCCGCATGATGCAGACGTTCGCGTTATTTCTCAGGAAAGTTCTTGTCTTGACACAGCGTGATGGTGCCTTGCCCCCTACTTTGAGTGGATTTCAGCATAAATATCTACAGCTCATGTTGTTATTATTTACCTTGTTTCGGAATTCAGCATGTACTGTCTCTAATAACAATAATAATAATTAGTGCTGTCAAACGATTAAAATATTTAATCACGAATCACACATTTTTATCATATGAGAAACCATTGTAATACTCTGATCAGCATAAAAAAGTGAATGGGCTTGCTTTGTAGCAATAGTGTGGTTTTTTTTTTTCTTGTTCTTTATTGCAAAGCAGAACTAGTAAGGGAAGTGAATTGATTTATTGCTTGAGTTAGTCTACAACTTTAGTCAGAGAGACATGTTACACAGTGACGGTAGGCTTGACTCAATGCTATCCCAGAAATCCTTCCTGTAATATGCAAATTTGGCCGCCTCTGATTGGACAGCCAAATTTGCATATTACAGGAAGGATTTCTGGGATAGCATTGAGTCAAGCCTACCGTCACTGTGTAACATGTCTCTCTGACTAAAGTTGTAGACTAACGCAAGCTGTAAATCACTTCACTCATGGTTCTCTTGCTAGCTGGATGTGAACTGCGAGTCATTAGAGTGATCAAAGGCTTTCCCGTTAGGGTGATCAATGGTAAATTTAAGATGCTATTCCTCATTCAATCTGACTCTCTCTACAAATTTAAGCATCTTAAAATGTTTTTATTAATGCCAAATAAAATATCCAGCACAAATTATATATGATAAACATAATAATTTATACATTTTATTTCAAACACATTTTTATTTAGCGGGACTGCAGCTTATCACTGCTCCTGCCCGCGCGCGCATATGTGCACTCCCGCTCCTGCCCGCGCGCGCATATGTGCACTTCCAGTCCCGCCCGCGCCCGCAATGAGCTTTCAAAATTTGTCCCGCTTTGCGGCGGGTCCCGCGGGACTCCCGCAGGAGTGCAGGGCTCTATTTTCTATATTTCTGCATAAATATGACCTAAAACATCAGATTTTCACACAAGTCATAAAAGTAGATAAAGAGAACCCAGTTAAATAAATGAGACAAAATATTATACTTGGCCATTTACCGGTAGTTATTGAGGAAAATGATCCAATATTATATATCTCTGAGTGGCAAAAGTATGTGAACCTTTGCTGTCAGTATCTGGTGTGACTCCCTTGCGCAGCAATAACTGCAACTAAACATTTTCCGGTAACTGTTGAGCAGTCCTGCACACCAGCTTGGAGGAATTTTAGCCCATTTCTCCATACAGAACAGCTTCAACTCTGGGATGTTGGTGGGTTTCCCCTCACATCAACTGCTCGCTTCAGGTCCTTCCAAAACATTTCGATTGGTTTAAGGTCAGGACTTTGACTTGGCCATTCCAAAACATTAACTTTATTCTTCTTTAACCAGTCTTTGGTAGAACGACTTGTGTGCTTAGGGTCATTGTCTTGCTGCATGACCCACCTTCTCTTGAGATTCAGTTCATGGACAGATGTCCTGACATTTTCCTTCAGAATTCGCTGGTATAATTCAGAATTCATTGTTTCATCAACGATGGCAAGCTGTCCTGGCCCAGATGCAGCAAAACATATTACCACCACCATGTTTCACAGATGGGATAAGGTTCTTATGCTGGAATGCAGTGTTTTCCTTTCTCCAAACATAATGCTTCTCATTTAAACCAAAAGTTCTATTTGGTTTCATCTGTCCACAAAACATTTTTCCAATAGCCTTCTGGCTTGTCCACATGATCTTTAACAAACTGCAGATGAGCAGCAATGTTCTTTTTGGAGAGCAGTGGCTTTCTCCTTGCAACCTTGCCATGCACACCCTTGTTGTTCAGTGTTCTCCTGATGGTGGACTCATGAACATTAGCCAATGTGAGAGAGGCCTTCAGTTGCTTAGAAGTTTCCCTGGGGTCCTTTGTGACCTCGCCGACTATTAAACGCCTTGCTCTTGGAGTGATCTTTGTTGGTCGACCACTCCTGGGGAGGGTAACAATGGTCTTGAATTTCCTCCATTTGTACACAATCTGTCTGTCTATGGATTGGTGGAGTCTAAACTCTTTAGAGATGGTTTTGTAACCTTTTTCTAGCCTGTTGAGCATCAACAACGCTTTTTCTGAGGTCCTCAGAAATCTCCTTTGTTCGTGCCATGATGCACTTCCACAAATGTGTTGTGAAGATCAGATTTTTGATAGATCCCTCTTCTTTAAATAAAACAGGGTGCCCACTCACACCTGATTTGTCATCCCATTGATTGAAAACACCTGACTCCAATTTCACCTTCAAATGAACTGTTAATCCTAGAGGTTCACATATGTAATAGATATGTAATATTGGATCATTTTCTTCAAGAAATAAGTGACCAAGTATAATATTTTTGTTTCATTTATTTAACTGGGCTTTCTTTATCTACTTTTAGGACTTTGTGTGAAAATCTGATGTTTTAGGTCATATTTATGCAGAAATATAGAAAATTCTAAAGGGTTCACAAACTTTCAAGCACCACTCTGTGTGTGTGTGTGTGTGTATTATCTTCTTCTTTTGGCTGCTCCTGATTAGGGGTCGCCACAGCGGATCTTTCGTCACCATTGCTCCCTGTCTTCCGCATCCTTCTCTACCACATCTGCCACTTTCATGTCCTCTTTCACCACATCCATGTATCTCCTCTTTTGGCCTTCCTGATTTTAGTTTGCCTAGCAGCCCCATCCTCAACATTCTCCTTCCCCCATGCTCTGCATCTCTTTTCAGGATGTGCCCATACCATCTGTCTCATCTCTCTTAGTTTAATTCCCAAGCTCTCTACATGTGCTGTCCCTCTGATGTGCTCGTTCCTTATCCTGTCCAACCTTGTCACTCCCATCGCAAACCTTAACATCCTCAACTCCGCCACCTTCAACTTTGCCTCCTGTCTCTTCGTTAAGGGTACAGTCTCCAATCCATACATCACAGCTGGTCTCTACTGTCTTATACAGCTTACCTTTCACTTTTGCTGGGACTTTCCTATCACAAATGACTCCCGAAATCCTTCTCCAACTGTTCTACCCTGCCTGCACTCTCTTTCTCACCTCACTATCGCAGCCCCCATTTTCCTGCACAGTTGACCCCAGGTACTTGAATTCACCAACTTTCTTTACGTCTACTCCTTGCATCTTCACTACACTCTCATCCCCATTCTCATTGATGCACATGTGTTCTGTTTTGCTACTGCTCACCTTCATTCCTCTTCGTTCCAATGCATACCTCCATCTCTCCAAACCCAACTCAACCTCCTTTCTACTTTTACCACATATCGCAATATCATCCACAAACATCATGTTCCATGGTGACTCTTGCCTCACTTCGTCTGTCAAGCTATCCATCACTATGGCAAACAAAAAAGGATTCAAAGCAGATCCTTGATGTAGTCCCACCTTCACCTTGAACCATTCAGTTGTTCCAACTGCACACCTCACTGCTTTTTCACTGTTCTCATACATGTCTTGCACCACTCTAATATACTTCTCATTCACTCCACTCTTTCTCATACAATACCATAATTCATCTCTCGGCACGCTATTGTATGCCTTCTCCAGGTCTACAAACACACAATGTAGCTTTCTCTGGTCTTTTCTGTACTTCTCCATTAACATTTCTTAAAGCAAAAATTGCATCCGACATGCTCTTCCTTGGCATAAACCCGTACTGCTGTTCACAGATTGCTACCTCTCTTCTCAATCTTGCCTCCAATACCCTTTCCCATAACTTCATGGTGTGGCTCATCAATTTTATTCCTCTGTAATTACTGCAGCTCTGTACATCTCCCTTATTCTTGTATATTGGGACTAGCGCACTCTTCCTCCATTCATTTGGCATTTTCTCATTCTCTAGGATCTTATTAAACAATCTCGTTAGGAACTCCACAGCCGTCTCACCCAAACATCTCCAAGCCTCAATCGGGATACCATCTGGTCCGACTGCTTTCCCAGTCTTCATTCTTTTCATGGCTGCCCTCACCTCGTCCTTACTAACCAACTCTGCTTCCTGATTTGCTGTCTCCAATGAATCTGACCTTTTCTCTCTTGGATTCTCCTCATTTAATAAATCCTCAAAATACTCTTTCCACCTTCTTAATACACTCTTTGTCAGCACATTTCCATTTACATCTTTCATCACTCTTACCTGCTGTACATCCCCTGCTTCTCTGCCTAGCTAGTCTGTACAGGTCTTTCTCTCCTTCTTTGGTCTCCAGTCTTTTGTACAACTCCTGGTATGCATCTGCTTTCGCCTTCACAACCGCTCTTTTTGCCTTCTGTCTTGTCTCTCTGTATAACCGTCTGCTTTCCTCATCTCTCTGATCGTCCCAATTCTTCTTTGCTAGCCTCTTCTCCATTATAATTTCCTGCACTTCTTTGTTCCACCACCATGTCTCCTTGTCTTCCTTCCTCCTTCCCGATGACCACCTTCCTTGCTGCCTCTCTTACTAGTACAGCAGTAGTATTCCAATCTTCTGACTTCCATGACCACTCAATGCTCATCTCATTTCTTCCCTAAGCTCCTTCTGATGTTCAGCCTCTTTTAGTTTCCACCACTTAATCTTCAGCTCCACTATTTCACGCTTCCTCTTTTTCACTTTCAAGCTTATCCTGCACATGACCACTTGATGTTGTCTAGCTACACTTTCCCCTGCCATCACTTTACAGTCTCCAATCTCCTTCAGGTTACTCCTTCTGCAGAGTATGTAGTCTACCTGTGTAGATCTTCCTCCACTCTTAAACGTCACCCTGTGCTGCTCTTTCCTCTCAAAGTATGTATTGACTATTGCCAAATTCACCCTCTTTGAAAAATTAACCACCATTTGCCCTTCCACATTTCCCTCTCTTACACCATATCTGCCCATCACATCCTCATCTCCTCTGTTTCCCTCGCCAACATGTCCGTTGAAATCTTCTCCTATCAGCACGCGCTCCTCCCTCGGTATACTTTCTACCACTTCATCCATCTTTTCTCAGAAAGACTCTTTCTCTTAGCCCTGTGATGACCTGGCGACTTGTCCAGGGTGTACCCCGCCTTTTGCCCGTAGTCAGCTGGGATAGGCTCCAGCTTGCCTGCGACCCTGTAGAACAGGATAAAGCGGCTAGAGATGATGAGATGAGACTCTTTCTCTTCATTCTCACATCCAACCTGTGGGGCGTATGCGCACACAACATTGATTACCACTCCTTGAATCTCCAACTTCATGCCTATCACTCTCTCTGACACCCTCTTCACATCAATCACACTGTTGACCAATTCTCCCCTCAAAACAATACCAACACCATTTCTCTTTCCATCGACTCCATAATAAAACAACTTGCATCCATCTCCAATGTTCTTGGCCTTACTTCCTTTCCACCTCGTCTCCTGCACACACAATGTCCAACTTCCTTCTTTCCATCATACCTGCTAACTCTCTCGCTCTGCCAGTCAATGTTCCCACATTCAGTGTTCCTACCCTCAATTCTAAGCTCCTTCCCTTCCATCTTTCACGCTCTCTCCTAACACGCCTCCCCCCTCTCTTTCTCCTTCTCCATTTTGGCACAACAGTAGCACACTTTCCACTGGCACCCTGTTGACCAACAGTACCAGAGGCGGTTGTTGTTAACCCGGGCCCCAACCGATCCGGTATGGTATTTCTCTTTTCATTCCACATGTTAGCTTTGGCACAGTTTTACACCAGATGCCCTTCCTGACGTAACCCTCTCCAATTTATCTGGGCTTGGGACCGGCACCAAGAGTACGCTTATGCACCCCCAGTGGCTGGATTTTATATATAAGAGAGAGAGAAGAGGCAGGATGTCTGCCTGCTGCTGGAATTGCTGCTAGATGGTCCTCTGCCACTGTGAGCTCTCTGTCCAATGATGCTGGGCAGTGGCACTCTGCTGTCCCCCCCCAAGCAGCTGAATGATGAATTGCTCCAGCACCACCATGTCGATGATTGATTGATTGATCAAGTCGCTCAGCATTGCAGTCTTCTGTCCTCAGCCACTGCCTGCAGGCATCCCAGAGCTGTTGGCCAAATGTGAATGCCTGGCTGACCTCTTCCAAGGTCAGCATGTGGAATTGCTGCTGGTGTTGCTCTGGGGTGTGGATGATGTGTTGCAGGGTAGCTCATTTTAGGTCTGTGTAGTCCAACCTGTTGTCAGTGGGGAGTTGCTGAGTGGTGAGCTGGGCCTCTCCGGTCAGGAGTGGCTGTAGGCGAGCTGCTCGCTACTCGACTGGCCACCCCCACACCCCTGCGGCTTGCTCAAGGAGTGACAGAAATGCCTCGGGGTTGTTGTGAGGCTCCATTTCCATCAGGGTGATGTGTGGGAGGCCTGCAGACACAGCGGCTGGAGTGCCTGCTGAGGCGAGCAGGTTCCAGAACGCCTGATGAGCCTCCTGCTGGGCCTGCAGCAAGGCTTCAAAGTGCTGCTCATGTTCTTTACACAGGGTCGCAATAAGACTTGAGAGTCTGACGCTGATAACACCTGTAATTATTGTTTTGAACCAGGTCATTGGAAGAGAAACTGTCCTATTTTGAGCGATCGTAAAAAAAAAAAAATGAAGGCAGGGGGTGGTAAATATAGCCTCTGTGCATCTTCAATCCTTGCTTTTGCATTCAAATAGGCCTATGGAGCACTTGCATGTGACGTCACAGCCGATCCAGATTGTGACAGACGCCATCTTGTCGGTCAAACGCCATATTTCCGCCTTCTACTTCTACTTCTGGTTCTACTTCTACTTCTACCTTTTCCTCTGGAAAACCCTACTATATACAATTCTACTACAACGGCTGCGGCTATAAGCTCTCCCTACCTGTGCACGTTTTTTATGTTTTGTGTGTGTATTTTTGCGTGTTGTTCGTCTGTACCGGACTTCAATATCCACTACAACCGTATGGACTTGCTGGACATTGGTTTCCAGCAGAAAATGATGGTTTGTAGCGATTTCCATCGCATGCACAACATTCCGGACGAGATAGCGAGACCAGCGGGGTCTCCATGGATTGTTATCGGAAGCAAAGCGAAGGAGGCGGCGTCGGGAGCGGAAGCAAAATTTGTAATGACTTGTTTTGAATAATAAAACGCTCTGTATGAGAACTTGCTAATTCTGTCACACAGTGGGCACTGTGCAGTCAAAGTTATGACGGGGCATCGTTTCATTTGTTTATAAATACTGTATGTTATACGTTTCTGAATTGCAAATATGCCTTCATTACGCATAACAAATGCGTGAAATACTCACCGATTTTCTATCAGCCCAGCTGATCGGTAGGACAAAACTCGGTCCAAATTCCAAGATATGACATCATGTGTTCTGCGCATGCGCAGTAGGCTTGGTAGGACAAATCCAAGAGGTAGGATAACTTTACAGAACACCGGCTTGTTGACTAAGCTCAGAAAACAGCCACTCAAATCTCCACTGCCAAGCCTCTACCTCTCCAACGCCAGATCCATGGTAAACAAGATGGACGATTTGGAATTACAGCTGGAATTACCTTATTCTATTCTATAATCGGCTGGTCAGTGCTATACTAGATACTGATATAAATAGTATTAGTACTCAATACTTAAGTGACTTACCCATCCAATGAGGATTGTTATTTTCTTGTTTACAAGATGCCACATCTGAGGGGGGCTGACAAATCCTGAATTTCTGTAAAAATAACTGTCCAGAGATTTATAAGCACGCAGTGCTTCACCACTGAACAGCGAGGGAAAGTTAATGAGGTAATTATACACGTCTGGGTATTCCGCTGGCAGTTCAACATCCACTGACATGGTCGTGAAAACTCCGTCCGGTAAGCCATAAGGGTCACTAATCTGTAGATCGTTTATTTTAGACATATATCTAGTTATCTGTTCATTAGAAAAATAAGCCGTGTAGTCCGTCGGTTGAAATTGATCCATTCTGTACACGAGTGCAGCAGTATTCAGCTGTGTTTTTTACTGACAAGATGGCGTCTGTGTACTTTCCGGTCACGTGACTGCAAGATCTCTATTGTTGAATCAAATGTGGCCCAGGTCTCTACATTTAAGGCATTAGATCAATCACAGTGTCATGTGTCAAATGGGGATGAAAATGGGGGGGGGGGGAATGCAATGCGATGAGCCTGATTAAACAACTGTGTCTGACATCGCGGGCTATGCTCCGTTTGTCACAGAGGGTTTTGTATCGCTGGTTGGAGACTCTCGTCGAGTTCCAGTAAAGATTTTGCGTGATACTGGTGCATCGGAGAGTTTCATCTGTCAGTCTGTCTTGCCTTTCTCTTCTGATTCTGATACTGGGAGTTTTGTTTTAATTCGGGGAATTAGCCTTTAGTCATTTCCAGTGCCATTGCATAGAATTCACTTGTTCTCTGGTTTTGTGAATGGTGAAGTAACCATTGTGGTTCGTCCATCTTTGACAATAGATGGAATAGATCTGATTGTGGGAAATAATTTTGGTCATAATTGTGTTTTTCCTGATCAGGTATCTCCTTCACCTGTGGTTAAGACGGAGGCGACACCATCAGCCGAGCCAGATAAGTGTCTTATGCCCCTTTTCCACCAAATCAGTTCCAGGGCTGGTTCGGGGCCAGTGCTTAGTTTCGAACCGGGTTTTCTGTTTCCACTGACAAAGAACTGGCTCTGGGGCCAGAAAAACTGGTTCCAGGCTAGCACCAGCTCTTTGCTGGGCCAGAGGAAAGAACCGCTTACGTCGGGGGGGGGGGGGGCGGAGTTGTTAAGACTAACAATAATAGCAAGACCGTGAAAGGTCGCCATTTTTAAATAAGCGACAAGATATCATGGATGCAGTAAAGCAGCAGTCATCCGTTGTTGTTGTTGCTGCTGCTGCTTCTTCTCCGTGTTGTTGCTTCGATGTTCTCGCCAAGGTTTATGCAAACGCAGCGACATAACTGACGTATACAGTGACGTAATGACGTGGCTCCCCTTAGCACCCCGAGCTATGGAAAAGCAAACTGGTTATTAGCTGGCTCACAAGTTGAACGAGTTGTGCACCAGCACTGGCCCCGAACCAGCCCTGGAACTGATTTTGGTGGAAAACGGGTATTTCCCAGAGGTTTTCACAGCATGCGCTGTGACGCGTGCAATGGCCCATGCTCAGGCTGCTGAACTGTCTGTATTTAGGAACGCTTTGGCTCAGGTATTTATTCCCAAATTCCCAGCACCATTGTCTTGTGTTGACATTGTTGATGCTCAGAAAGCTGATCAGAGCTTACAGAAATATTTTGCTTTGGCTTCAGATGCCAGTAATATTGATTATGGTTACTTTGTGTAGGATGGTTTGTTGCTTCGGAGATGGTCGTCTACTGCTGATGGTAATGTGGCAGAGCAGGTCATGCAGGTGGTGATGCCTGAGAAATACCATGATGTAGCATTAAAAACAGCGCACAGGGAAACATCAGGTTACTTCGGGGTGAAGAAAACCTACGGTCGGCTGTTACAGCATTTTTATTGGCCGCGGATTAAAAGGGGTGTAGCATGGTTTATTCTGTCTTGTCATGTCTGTCAGATAGCTGGAAAACAAAATGTCATTAAACCAGCACCTCTACAGCCCATTTCATCCATTGGGACCCCGTTTGAACATATTATTGACTGTGTAGGTCCTTTGTCCCATTCAAAATCTGGATGTAGTTATCTGTTTACGGTTATGTGCCAGGCCAACCATTATCCGGCTGCATATTCACTGAGAATAATCACAAGAGCTGTTTGTCTCAGTTTATTTCAATCTTCGGTCTGCCAAGTGTCATTCAAAGTGACTGTGGGTCTAATTTCACATCAAAGACATTTGTGGCAGCACTGAAACAATTGGGCATCAAACACAATTTGAGTAGTGCTCATCATGCACAAAGCCAGGGGGCCCTCAAACATTTTCACGCTACCCTTAAATCCCTGCTTTGCGCATACTGCGTGGAGATGAAACGTGAGTGGGAAGATGGACTGCCATGTTTATTATTAGCAGCTCGAGCGGTCATGCAAGAAAGCACAGGCTTGAGTCCCAATGAGTTGGTGTTCATTGTCAGTGCTGGGGGTGACTTGGACACGTCTGACCCTCCTGGGAACTTGGCCAGTTATGTTCATGGTTTTCGACACAGGCTATTTATAGCTTGGAAAATGGCAAGTGAGAACTTAACCGGAGTTCAAACGAAAATAAAACAATTATGATCTCAAGGCAGAGGTGCGAGTCTTTAGCCCTGGGGATCAAGTCATTGTGCTTTTGCCCATTCCTAGTTCTCCTTTTGGAGCAAAGTATTCTGGGCCATACACTGTTGTTCGCCAAGTTTCTGACACTAATTATTTGGTCGCTACGCCTGAACGACGGAGAGCTTTGCCATGTAAATCTCCTTAAACCGTATATCTCGTCAACGCAGGTAGCAGGGGAGAAGGCTGATGTGAGAGCTGTTGGTCTGGTCATGGCAGAAGGCGCATCTGAGTCATCTCTGGTGGCAGGGGAGGATGATGTGCGACCACCCGACGATGTGATTTTGCATGCGCGTCTAAGTAATTCTGAGATGTTGGCAGAGTTAGATGGGTTTTTAAGTCATTTGGAGTCGCAAGAGTGGGAACAATTAAAAGCTTTAATTTTGGAGTTTTCTGGTTTATTTTCTGACACACCAACTTGTACCAGTGTAATCAAACGTGACATTGACGGGGGAGATGCAAAACCAATGACACTTGTGTCTAGTATCTTCTTGATAACGGGTTTGCTATACCATCATATTCAAGTTGGGCATCGCCGTCTTTGCTTGTAAAAAAAAAATCTGACAACACGTTTAGATTTTGCACTGATTATAGGAAGGTGAACGCGGTGACAAAACTGGACTCCTATCCTTTGCCTCGTATAGAGGACTGTGTTGATCAAGTTGGTGCTGCACGTTTTGTGAGTAAATTTGATTTACTAAAGGGTTATCAAGTTCCACTCACTCCTAGAGCGCAGGAGATCTCATCATTCATTATTCCCACTGGACTTTATTCTTACACCAGGATGTCTTTTGGGTTGCGCAACACCTCCTGCAGTTTCCAACGGCTTATGAATAGAGTCGTTGCGGGACTGGAGGGGTGCGCTGTGTATATTGACGATGTAGTATGTTATGCCGACACCTGGGAAAGCCACCTTTCTCACATTCGTTCACTGTTTGAGCGGTTGATGGCAGCAACCCTCACAGTGAACCTAGCTAAATGTGAGTTTGCCCAGGCCGCTGTTCAATATCTGGGTAGGATGGTTGGCCAAGGCACAGTGCGGCCAGTTAGAGTCAAGGTCTGTGCAATAGATTAGGACTCAAATATCAGTAACAGCAACTGTGAAATATCTGCACACTCATACCGTCATTCTGTGCACACTGTATATTTACTAATTCATCCTTGCACTATGCTGTCTATACATATATTTACCCTTCTACATGTACATAGCTTTTTGGGGGGGTTTTTCTACGCTTTTTATCTGTTTGCACTAAGAGAGCTAAGTGAAACTAGAGTCAAATTCCTTGTGTGTTCACATACCTGGCAAATAAAGTTTATTATTATTATTAGATAAGTTTCCATCTCCAGCTACCAAGAAAGAACTAATGCGGTTTTTAGGAATGATTGTTATTATAGAAGTTTTTGTTGTAATTTTTCGTCTGTTGTTGCTCCTTTGACAAATTTGCTCAAAAGCTCAGTAAAGTTTCAGTGGACTGCTGAGTGTCAGCGGGCTTTTGACAACGCCAAATCGCTGTTGAGTTCTGCACCTGTTCTGGCTGCACCAAAGCTGGATGAGCCGTTGCAGGTTGGGGCGGGTGCAGTCCTATTGCAGAAAGATGCGAGTGGCGTTGATGGACCCGTATGTTATTTCTCACACAAATTCAACCGTCACCAGTTCAGTTATTCAACAACTGAAAAGGAGGCCCTTGCTTTTATTTGGGCCCTCTGTAGTGGACATCTATTATGGACATAATTCACCATACCATGTCTTGCTTGCTACGTTGATATTTTACTCTGTTCTGATGCCTTGCTTGCCTTGCTCAGCTAAGTTGGCATTTTACTCTGATCTGATGTGCGTTCCGCACGACATGTTTAATGTGTTACCTTGTTAGAGTATTAGCGATGTGGCCCCTTTAAGGATGCCGACTCGGTTTGTTTATCTGATGGGCAGCGCCATCTTGTTCTTTCTTCCTTGAGTGTTTCAATAAATGACACGCCGTTGCGTTGTCAAAGTGAGAAATTGACTCTTCTTTTCTAATATCACAATTTCCACACCTCCAACATTTCGAGGTTTATGTTGGTGGTGGTGTGCACCCTATTGTTGTCTTTTCTGACCACAACCCCTTAATCTTCCTCTCTTCACTCCAGAATGTCAACCAGCACCTTATGCATTGGGCACTTTTCCTACAACCCTATAAGCTGTCCATCAGGCACATTAAGGGCTCTGATACTGTCATGGCCGACGCCCTGTCTCGAGCACCTGAGTATTAGTGGTGTCTGTTTTCTCTCCTGGCTTCTCCTCCTTTACCTTCCTTAAACTGCTGTCCAGGCGCCAGGATCTGCTGGGTGGTGGGAGTAGGAGACAGTGGGTAAGGATGGTCATTGCTATTGGTGGTGGGTTGTGAGTGTGTGAGTGAGTGGTTGTGTGAATGTTTATTTCAAGTCTTTCAGAATAACGGTCTAGAGTAACTGTCTTGTCACATTACTTGTTTTGTGGAGTTTGTTGCTTTTTATATAAGGGGCTTTGGTGAGTGGTGTTTTGGACTTTTACAGAGCCCCAGGTATGGGTCTCTGTCTTGTGGGGGGAGTGATGTCATGCCCGGCTTTGCTGTGCTGGGCCCGCCTCACTCCTCACTGAAGCCTACAGTAATGCAGGTTGTGTTTTTACCTCCTAGTCTGAAGGGGGAGCTTGCTGACTGGCTGACTCCAACTCACTCTGTTTATAACTGACTCTGCTGCTCTGGGGCTGGGGTAGAGAGGGAGAGTGGTTACTGGGCCTGACTGGGGCCTGTCTCTCTTTCTCCTTCTTCCTCTCTTTTTGCATTATATTCCACTATGCTGATTCTCAGCACATTTTTGTTTTGCTCTACACACATTGATATTAACTACATTTGAGTTAATAAATTTAATTTTGGATTTAAAGATACATTGGTGTGGTCTCCCCCTTTTATGTTGTGTCCACCTTGAGCCAAGTGGGCATAACAGTGACCAGCACTTGTTGCTGGTTTTGTTGGGTGGTGGCGAGGGCATGGACAAGGTCTTTGAAGGGAGAGGACTCCCATGCTGGTGGCTCGCTTTGGTGTTTCTGGGTTCCAGCACCAGTGTAATAAATCCCTGATTTGTGGAGGATGCTGAAGACAAGAGCAGGCGGGTTCCTTTTTTTCCTCAAAGGAAAAGTTGCTTTTCAGCAGGTGTCTGAACACTTTTTTCAAGGGTCTGCACGTGCACACACAGACACAGCCAGCACCCTGGTCAGGGCCCTGTTCTCTCCTCTCCACCCTTTTATCAGCTCCCCGTCACTGGGAACAAACAAACGCACAGCAGAGTACAGCACATTAATTAACCACAGGTGTGATAATTTTGCCTCTCACCTTCCCTGGCTTTGCTCTTCATTCACAAACCAGCGCTTGACCATGCCCCCCGCTGGCACACTTTTTCGCTTTTCAGCTTTTTTTTTTTTTTATTTGCCCCTTGGTGCACACACACATGTACACAATGTTGTTTTGCTCTCTGCTCTCTTTGTCTTTCATGGCTCTCATCTCTTCCCTTTTTTCCCCCTTTCTCACTGGTCATTGCAACAAAGAACACTTATTATTAGTAATCCTTCACAGGTTTAAATCCTTACCACTCACTTCTCCTTGCTTCACTTGCCATTTTCACACCAGTGCTCAACCATGCCCCTGCTTCCACAGGGTACCATTGCTCTAATTGCAAAAGGTTTTCTCAATATTGTGAGATTTGTTCTTTCATCATATTACTTTGTGGATGCATTTTCTGTTCCTGAAGAGTCCTTAAGGCTGCAGTAAAGCACTTTTACATTTAAAAAATGCCCCCAAACTACATATTTGTGACTAAAGCAAATAAGCAAAAAAAGATTTGTTTGTAACCACTGGCTGTCAATGAAGAGAATGAGATCTCATGAAGCAGGTCTGAAAGAAATTAAGTGTGAGAGGATTTTCCTTTTACCATGGTTTTAAGCTCAGAAACAACTTCTCAGCGTAAATACTTTAACCCAAAGAAAACTCTGTTTCACATTCATAAGTGACACTCAATCACTCGCCTGCCCTCCACAGTGTTATTTTGTAGTTCAGTTCAGGGATAACCCTTGCCATGCTGTCTGTATGCTTTTTAATGTCTGAGATTTAATTACATTTAGTGTGAGCACGAGTGTCTCTTTGCCAGTGTCACATCTTTCAACAATGAAAAAATTAAAAATAGTGGAAAAAATCCTTGTTTGCACAAACTGACACATGGTAATTTATTATAACAGTCCCGCATTTTGAATTAATCTTTTTATTGTACATGAAAAAAGTAATTGTCATGATAATTAAAATAATAGCTGGTTTCTTATGCTGTATTTTAGAATGGTTAGCTATAGTACCCTTTCCATGATAAAATATTCCGACTTGCCATACATACTCAACATGATATTCCCATTTGGCCCACTTGATAGTGGCATATGATGGTCCTGATATTTATTGGTAACAAGAGTTTTGTTGTTTTTAGTTGGACCTATGGTATGTTATCCTGAACGGTGCAGTAGAAATAAGTTATGGAGACAGCCGAACCGAAATACTCTGCATGGGGAACAGCTTTGGAATCTCTGCCTCCTTGGTGAAGCAGTGTATGAATGGAGATGTGCGCACAAAAGGGGACGACTGCCAGGTATATCTTATTCATAGACCAGTACTCATTCAGTTTGTGCTTCATTATTGGCTGTCAAATTGCTGCCTCAGTCCTGCCTTTTTATATATATATAATAGGGCTGTCAAACGATTAAAAAAATTAATCGCGATTAATCTCAGAATTTCATATAGTTAATCGCGATTAATCGCATTTTTTAAAAAATCTATGTAAATGAATAAGGCTTTTAAAGTGAAATGTTACAATTAAAATGGTGAAGACATTTTATGCTAAAAGTACTTGTTAAAAACTGCTGGGACAAGAGAAAATGGTAAGGGAGTTTATTCACTCACATACTAGGCAGTACTGAACATACAAAACACAAAATTGGATTTTGTG